>NC_080738.1:19879836-19904836 GCF_019097595.1 Hemibagrus wyckioides | reverse complement strand
GAAGTGTCTGATTATTCATCTGCAGCTCAGTTATGTTTTTACCTGGATCTGATGAGCGGAGGACAATGTCTCTCTTCTTTAGTAACCATGCAGGAAGGCCGCCCTTTAAACAAACAAAAAAACATTCAAACTATTTACAGACTTTCAGCATTTACCTTTATTTGATTATTAAAAAAACCCAGTTCTGTTCAATACACCATCGCCGCTAACACACCGGAGGGGGTTGGGGGGTGGTAATACTGTAATCATCTACCAATTAACAAATCAAAATATCAAAATATTCAATATTAATATAATAAACATGTAATATGTATGTTACTTCTTTTTTTTTTACTTACTACGTATTATTAATTGAAAACTATTAATAATCAAGACAAAGCAAATCAATCTAAAATGTGACTAAATTAAATTGAACTTCAGAATCATATTTCTACATTTTTACAGAATTTATTACATCTGCTTTTTTGTTCATCTGCATTTAAATTACTAAAATAAATAAATGCATTAATATTCAACTTTATTATTAAGTTAACAGCAAAGATAATACAGTCTATATAATATATAAATATTAATAAATAAATAAAATAAAAGTATTAAGACATTATTATTTTTTAAAACATCTCTATGATAATATCAGTATTATTAAACATAATATTATAAAAGAAAAATCCTGAAGAGATTAGATGATTGCGTGGTGATGAATAAATCTAATCTAATCTAATATTATGATAGAGCATAGGTCCTGACCATGTCCCACTCAGCACAGATGTAAGGTCCAGGTCTCAGGATGACCAGCAGCCTGATGTCCTGACACAGCTGGAGGAAATACTCCAGATCTCGATCTCCGCTGAAGTCGTACACACCTGGCACGGCCTCGTGGAAGTTCCAGGGTACGTACCTGCAGACAGCAGAATTTTATTTCACACAGAGTTTAGAGGTTTAGACAGAAGAAACACAGATATGAAGATGGAGGATGAAGCGGAGCAGCACAAAGCTGCAGTGTGACAGAAGCTCTGCAGCTGAAACCAAATTAAACCTCAATATTTATTCTTTTGAAGTTAGTTTAGTGTAATTCAATCTAACTGAAGTTGATGGCAAGACTTTTATAACAGAATGAAAGAGAAACAATTTCCACTGAACATTATCAAACTACATTTTAACTTCCTACGTCTGGACGGTGTCGAGTCCGGCCATGAACATCTTCAACAGCCTGTCTTTCCAGTAGATCCTGGGGATCCTGCTGTAGTGAATACTGCCCGAGATGTAGCGGAAATATTCTCCATCCTTCAGGAAGCTGTTGTTTTTATAATCCACTGTGAAGCTCGGAGCAGCTGAGGAGAGCTAACAGACAGCAGGACAAAAATTATATCAACAGAATGGAAACGGTGTTTGATAAAAAATAGTGGGATTTATTATGACGAAGCTTTGCGTTGAAATAAGTCTGAATTTCTGCACATTGATCACTCGGTCAAAACAATACTTTTTATTGAAATAAAGATTCAAGGTAAAGTAAAAGTCATCGTAATTATCAGCAGAACTGAACACAGGAATATATTTTCACTCAGTAATTGCTTCACAGGTTACAATGACTGATTCTCAGAAGGTTGTGGAAACGTTCGTTCCTGAACAGTGGAGTAAGTTCTGTGTGCAATCTTTATTTATTTATTTATTCATTCATTCATTCATTCTCACTGTATGTATTCGATGTTATGTCTATGACAATTATCATTAATTATAATTATCGTGATTAAATGACGTCACATATCTGTTTAACTTTGACTGCCCGAGGATGAGATCACATGAGCAGAGACAGGTCACAGGACAGCAGTGTGACACTCCATACATCACTTACAGCCTCGGATTAGTGTAAAAAGAAAACATCACAATTTTTGGCTGATAAAAAATATATATATCCAGTATATATATATATATAAAATGTTGCAGAGAAATCAGTCAGAAAATCTGCTCCGGAAGAAAGAGAAAATAAAACGGAGTTGAAACTTTAAAGTGAGAAGGTGGGATCATTTACAGGTTAGCTTTTAAAGTAATAAAAGTTAATAGGTTAACTGTTTATAAATTATAATAACTGTCTTATGTTTTTTTTTTCTCTCAAATGCAACACGCAAAAATATTTAATGCAACACAACAGAGTTAACGTAAAGTTTTCCGCGCATGCGCATTGTGTAAACTCGACCATCTCGGTGTAATAGAGAGACTTACTGTGAGAGGGATGAGTGCAGAGCAGAATAAAACCCCTGCTGTGGACAGAATCATGTTTACTGCACTGGTCAGATCCTGAAGCTCTGCACAAACATTTTCAACAAACCAGGAACGGAAGTAGACATGAATCACGTGGAGCTGTGGGCTGAAACCCGACCACGTGATCAGGGGTGACTGCCCGTGCCTGTGTGTTCCTGGTCGCTAGGTGGAAGCACGCGCAGCTCTACACTTCCGCACATTTCTATTCTTCTTCATCGCTTTTTTCCACGTTGAGTAAACACACGAAGGGCTGCACGTGTGCTGGGGTTTTGGGAGGACGGCTCGGCTCGGCTCGGCTCGGTTCGGTTAACTGAATTAAACGCTCACACACAAGGATACGAGCCATGTCGACCAATCAGGAGAGTCAGCCTCAGCCTAGTGCACGTGCTCCGTTAGTGACCGAGAGCAGCGGAAAGGTTCCGAACCCGTCACCGGGCAGAACCATGATCCCGCTGGGAAAACCCAAATCCGGTCGAGTCTGGAAAGACCGCAACAAACAGAGGTAGAGAACACACTCTCATTTAATTTTTTAACTTTAAACCATTATTTTCGTTCAGTATTGAAATCATGAGATTACTGAACACAAATATTCACAATTTAGGGAAAAGAGATTTCATTTAACTTTCATCACAATTTATATCTTTATGTTCTCAGTGAAATATTTGTGTTTAATATTTCAATGCTCCAGACTTTTCCATCCAGCTTCACACTGTCATGTGTAATAATCATCAGTGTTTTATCAGTGTTGTGTCTATAAACACATTGCTTATAATAATGTATAAAACAAGGATGTGTAGATTAACACTTTATTATCCATCCATCTATCCATCCATATTCTATACCCGCTTTATTCCTAGTTAGGGTCACGGGGATCTGCTGGAACCTCAGGCAGTCCATCACAGGGCCACACATAGACAAACAACCACTCACACTCACTCCTATGGGCAATTTAGAATGACCAGTCAACCTAATGTACATGTTTTTGGACTGTGGGAGGAAACCGGAGTACCCGGAGTAAACCCACACAGGCAACATGCAAACTCCACACAGAAAGACCCCTGCCCTGTTCGAACCCGGGATTCAAACCCAGGACCTTCTTGCTGTGAGGCAACAGTGCTAACACTTTTTTTTAAACAAAAAACATGCAAATAAATACCCATGCTGTAAGCGTGTATATCCAGAGATCAACACTGCACTGATATCACTGCTAATATTAATGATTCAAATATGATTAATTGCTTCTCTCATTAACTATTGTGCAAAATATCAAGACACACGATACATCTCAGTATTCTTCAGACAAAGTAAACATTCAGTGCTGATTTCTTCACTGTAAAAAACTTGTGTGTGTGTGTGTGTGTGTGTGTGGTAGGTTCTCGGCTCTTTTGCGTGATAAACCTCTGCGCAGCTCCTGGCAGAAGAAGATGGAGGCCAAGAGGGAGAAGGAGATGGTTAAACAGTACCACCAAAAGCTCAAAGACGACAAAGCCAGAGAGAAGGAGGTGTGTGTGAATAGATAAAGTACAGATAAACGTCATAATCGACTGAGAGATGTCAGAATGAATAATGAAGTAACGTGTCATGAGCAAACTCTACCACAAGGGGGCGCCAAAATTCCTGAAATTCCGCTCTGTGTGCGTGGTGTTGATAAACCGGTGAGTTTAGTAAGGATAAAGTGACTACAGGAGACTTTTATGGCTGAATGAAGGCATAAATTGTGTGCTAGAGTTGTAGTGATATTTACTACAGACACATTGCTGAACTCTGAGATTTTAAATAGTGTGACCAAAACGAGAAAAAATGTTTTACTACAGGAGAAGAGGAAGAGACGAGAAGAAAATCTGAAGAGACGGGCAGAAAATGAGAAGAAAGCAGAGATTGTTCAAGTGGTAAGATGCACACACACCCCTACAGATTTTTGTTCTTAATTTTCACACTTCCACTTGAGCAGTAAAAGCAGCTTGTTAAGTGACTTGAGCCATGTAAGATAAATAAATGCTGCTCATGTGAACACAGTATGAAGTTCATGCTCCGCCCACAGAGTTTTATCAGTTAGAGACCACTGCAGGATTGTGTGAATCAGGCGGTTGCATTGTGACAGTGTTTATAGCATCCCACGATGGATTTTCCCTCACTGCTGTCTGTTCACGGAAATTCACCAAATTTTACTGGCTTGGTAAAGTCCCTGGGATCAGGCCACACGGACAGAATGAACTCTATGCATGATTGAAATAACTTAACTCATCATCATCATCATCATCTCTGTTCTACAATTAGTTTATATTTGATTGACGTAATGGAAAAAAAAAACAGTAATCATATCATGTGCAAAACACCTTCCAGTTGTAAAGGTGTAGAACTCGATTAGTACTCATTAATCTGGGTGAGAATTGAATGAATACCAAGACTCTTCCAACCAACCACCTCAGGATCCCCTGAAAAGCTGACAGACAACTGAAAATGAAGCTCATAACATAATAACCTTTACTACTACTATTATTATTATTAATAATAATAATAATAATACCTACAAAGCAGAAGTTTCTGAATAGATATCAAAGTATTTCCAGCTCCAGGAAGTTGTAGGAAAACCCAGGTATGAACACGAGGACCTACAGTATCATCTGCATGCAGTATCATCAGATTAAAACGGTATCTGTGTCTCCATCACATAAGGGAATGGGTTCAAGTAAACATCAGAAAAATCTGGAGGAAAAAGTGAGTGAAGAAGCTGAAGCTAAAAAAAGACTAGCGTCTTCAACATGAACCAAAACATGTCTTAAGATCCACCAGTAACCACTAGAAATATATTTATCACAGATGAAAAGAGAAAATAAGCAAGATTTAACATTAGAGTCTGAACATGACCAGACTGTGTGAGAAACACAGACTAGCGTATCGCGGCGGCGTCGCGGCGCTCGGCTGTAGTTTAGAAGCGTTTTCCAGATGAAAGAATGTCTAATTCTCTAATTGCACATTTTTTGATTCATCTTGTCTTTTTCTTTCAGATTCGCAACACAGCCAAACTGAAACGGATGAAGAAGAAGCAGCTGAGGAAGATCGAGAAGAGAGATACGCTGTCAATGCTGCAGAAAACTCCGCCCACCGTCAAAAAATCAACCTCAGGAGAATAACAGATACACAAATGAACTGAAAACATTAAAGTCTGATTAATTTCACTTTAATGATGTATAGAGACCACACACACACACACACACACACACACACACACAGTGTATTTGTATTGTATATAAATGTGTGAGAGACACAGAGAGAGAGAGACACACAGAATGAAGGAAGGTTTTTGGCAGACATTAGCGGGACTTTTGGGTCCAGTATGCAAACAAGTGGAATAAAACTCGGTGCTTTCCTCTGTGACTTTCATCACGCACTATTAAAATGTTTTTCTTTCACTTTCTCCATTAAAGCCACTTTAAACCATTTCGGTTTCTTTATCTGAGATCACGTGTTTTATCGGAAGGTAAACAGCTGCAGAGTGTAATGAAGCACTCTGTGTTTCCTTCCTGAAGTCCATGTTTTAAAAACTCTCATGTCAGTAACTTTTCTGTTCCCGTTTACAGAACCGCAGCTATAGCCAGCAGCTTTCCCTCACCAACCTTTTCTCTGTTCTTGAAAGAGAAAAAAATAACAGACACGTTGCTGTGAATGAGCTGTTATGATATATGATATGATATGGAAATGATAACCTATCAGAGTCCAGAACTCAGCAGCTCTATGGTGTAGCTATGAAAGGTTTATTAAGAAATCTGATTCCACGGCTGTGAGCCGACGCCGGTGATGGTGTTGGAGGTTCTGCTCCAGTGAAATCTCAGGACTTGCGTGAGACTCTAAACCTCATCTGCTCAGCCGGACTAATTTGGATAAAAAGCAGTGGCCTTAATAAATAAATGTGAGGTATAACAATGTCACTACGAGCTGATCGACGTCCAGATCGGAACCCATATCGGATCAGAACCCACTCCCAAGAACAGCACCTTTCTTTCTTTTATATCAGTTTTTCTTTTTTCAAACTTGTGAAACCTTGGATTAGTTCTGACTGATTTACTGTTAAAGGAATTCAGGGGGAAACAAAACTCTTACTGCAGCTTTAAACAGGTCGGTTAATAGATCTGACATTGGGGTAAAGCGACTGTATTAAATAACACGTTGCTGCGAACAGGAAGTCGTGTTCTGTGCAAATTCATGTTATTGTTTTGCTTTATTCAGATGCAGGAAGTTCTCTTCTGCGATTAGATCATGGGTTTCTGTGAGTTCTTGTAGGAGAAATGGGTTGAGCTTGTAAAGGTACTTTCCTCTGCTTTCCTGTGAACTCCCAGCAGTATAAAAGGACAACAGTTTAGCAGACGCAGCAGAGCTTCTAGAGAAGAGGAAAAATGGCTACACCAGTCCTGTGCACTCGAGTAAGTCACCACCATTTCAGCACATTTTCACTCTTATTGTTTTTACAGTTTACATAATGCAGATATATTTACTGATGGAGCGTGTTTGTCTATTAGAGAACATCAGGGACACTTTAGCTTTACCTTTAGAAGTGGTTTTTATATACCAGATCTAAGATCTATAGGCTTTTATGTGTTTAAATAATTATTTTTTTATTTATTCTTATGGATCTGGTGTAAAGCGTTTAAATTACACCTTCTTCTCTCTCTCTCTCTCTCTCTCTCTCTCTCTGTAAAACCCGTTGTAGAGCCCTGTTATGTGAATCCTTTTGTCATAAAAAGTTTCAAATACTGAAGTCAAGTTTATCTTCAATTTGAGTTTACTCACATTGTGCTCTCTCTCTCTCTCTCTCTCTCTCTCTCTCAGAACTATGTTCCTTTGACAAAAGTTGATCCACCTCAAGTTAATCCTCAGCCCATATTTCATGCACCGTTTCGCCACACCACTCACAGCGTTCTGCAGGTGGTATGTGATGATGCTCCAGGATTTCCTCAGCCTGAGAATGTTGATTTGAGGGTATTTGATGGTTCTAATGGCTCCAGCATCCCATTTACCCTGAAGAGCACAGACACCACTGATACGCTGATCAAGCAGTACCTGCAGATGAAGCCTGAGCTGACGGGAAACCTGCACCTTGCCTACAACGGCAAAGAAGTTCAGAAGCACAAGAGCCTGAGAGAGCTGGGGGTGAAGCCCGGGGCCATGTTCATCACCTACCAGAAATGCACTGGAGGATAAGAGAGCGGACTTTACACCTCTGTCATTATCCACAAAATGAATCTGATCTCTTTTCTCTCAAGAACTTTATTCTCAGGTCTGCTTTAGAGTGACACTGGATCATTTACCCATTTACCCAAGATACCCAGTAATCTGAAAATCTCACATCATTTGGTGTAAATTAAGTTGAAACTATTTCATTTAGTTTGCTTGTAAGTTTATGTAAGTTCACATTCTGTTTTTAAATGCTATTAGGGGAAATCATTTTCATGTCTTACTGCTTTATTATTTCACTCCTATCATTTTTATCTTTTCTTAAAATTTAAATAAATACATCAAAGAATCGTATAAACAGTAGTGGTTTATGTTTCATTATATTTTCATGTTATTCAGCAGCCTCATGCGCTGTTCAGAACAGCGGCCTGTCTTTTATACCCACGCTTTCATCCAGGCAAAGTTAGAACATGTGAAAAACATAAGAAGACACAGTGTTATGAGGCATCGAGATAATCTGTACAGATTCCTGACCTGAGAGATTAGCAATAGGTTGTACCAGTGCAGCTCAGTACAAACAAATAAATAAGGAAGCAACACAAAAATGAAATCATGTGAAGAGCAGAGAAAATGAAACCTTGATAGCATTTACATAGAATAAGATGATGTTAGAGTGTGGAATTAATGGTGATGGAGGCCGTTTATCCTGCTGGATGAAGTTTGAAAAATAGAAATTATGGCTGCAAATAAAGAAAAATAGAATTGACAGATTAATTTATTCCTGCTTTGCTGCATCCTGCTTCAATCCTTAAAGTAGCAAAACATCTAGAAATAATATGAATAGTCTTATATTTGTTGTAATGTAATCTTATAATAGATCAGTTTGGATTTATTCAAGTTACTTTTTGATCACAAGTGGTGTTTTTCTGTAAAATGAATTCCTCACACTCCTGATCAGAATTATTTCATGAGCCTTATTTAAATGTTTGTATTTATAGACTGGATATTTATTGGCGCCGTAGAGGTTTTTATTTATGAAAGTTTCACACACTCAGCACATTTTATATAATAAAGATTTGATTCAAGATTTTTTTACAACATTTTTACATGCCAATTTGTTTTCGAGGTTTCAAAGTTCTCGAGGTTTGGACTGAAGCCACATGAAAAATCGAACAGATTCTAATTCTAAAAGAAGATGATAACTCTAACTTAAACTGTCACATTAGAAAACATCAGAAACCCTAACATTCCTGCACTCATCTCTACACTGAAGCTGAGAGATTTTATTTTGTGAATGTGTTTAGCTCTCAGCCTCCTGGTGGTCCAGCGGCAGGATCCTGTGCTCTAACTGCCGCGACCCGGGTCTGATTCCCGGGAGCTAATCCAGCCACTGAAGAGCTAACTCTCAGTACCAGTCCCAAACTTGGACAAAATAGGAGGGTTGCTTCAATAAGTTCATGTGGCATAAAACCTGTGTCAAATCAAATTTTCGGACCAGATCCGCTTTGACGACGCAGAACAGGGAACAGCTGAAAGAACAACAGTGTGTTTAAATCTCAGAACGACACACCAAGCATCCTGAGGATGAGGTGTGTGTAACGCCCAGAGTTCTTTAAAGGTTCATCAAATACTTAACGGTTCTTGTCCCTCAAAAAGAGCTTCACTTGGAACCCTATCTGATAAGGAAACACTCTGTTGTAGGATTCTGTGTAGAACCTTTAAAGGTTTCCTCAGAGGGACCACCAAAGAAGCACTGAAAGATCTAAATGTATAGTTTTGATCCTGGGTGTGTAGATCATGTGGTGCAAACTGGAGATGTTCAGACTGAAGTATCAGACCGGGACATTACATCATTAGTGATCTTCACGCTCGTAAATTCTCTCTTTAGATTTTTACAAAGACTATAAAAGGTAAAGTATCCATGTGTGCTAGTCTTGGTATCACATCCACTTCATCTCAGACCTCAGCTCTGTCTACAAACAGATTTAAGGTACTTTCAAAGATTATAATAAGACCAAAGTGTTGCTCACTGATTGTTTTTTTCTGTTGTCTTGAGCTTGCCCTGGAATTTCCCTTAGAGGAGGGACAGAGTGAATCTGCAGATTAGCATTCAGGGGACTGTCCATATGAAACAAATAAAAAACCCAGAAAAACATCAGAGCTCATCCGAATGTCCCAAGAGGAAGACGACAATCAGAAAACATCATGAGTACAGACGTGTGTCTTCACGAGGTACTGTTAATCCTTTATACTGGTTATTGGTTAGTTGGTTAAATTAGTAGTAATGTGTCAGCATTATAACATTTAATTTAAGTTTAACCAAAACTATTATTAAATTAAGTTTCCTATAGAGTTTAAACAGAGACACTAAAGATAAGAATGAGAGCAGAATTAACAGTGTAGAATAGGTCTGGGAAAATCTTTGGTCAGAATAATTTAGAAATGCATTTTACTGTATTTAAATACAGGACTTAAAGGATGCTTAAACATTTAAGATCCACAGTACGATTTAAAGTATTGATTTATAGTAGTTCTTTGTGAGGAGAAATGAGGTGTAGAAGGAGTGTCCAGTGGCAGTGCTGTGTAACAGTCAGGTGAATCTTCAGGACATAGGAGTTTGAACTTCTTCATATTTTCTCAGTAACACAACAAACTGCATTTTTTTATGTAAAGTGGCCGGTGAAAGAAGGCCTGTTTATTGCTGCTATAACGTAAACAAGACATTAAATATAACTATGAAAAGTACACCATGTTGCTGTGGGGTAAGAGGAATAAATCACTTACGGACATGCAGATAGAGAAAATTAATCATCTTTGGTGTGTAAGAGTAACTCCACTTTATCACACCACCCCAGTGTTGATTATTTTCCTTTATCAGCATTACACACAGTATTTTATTCCTGTAATCCCTGGTCCATGGTCTTTCATGTACCTTCTTCCTAACTCTATCTTTTGCAGTGTCAAGGCTCCATCTTCCAGTGTGAGCAGCTTGAGGAGCCTGTCCTCTGCCTTCAGGATGAGGTTCATGCACCGTTTCGCCACACCACTCACAGCGTTCTGCAGGTGGTATGTGATGATGCTCCAGGATTTCCTCAGCCTGAGAATGTTGATTTGAGGGTATTTGATGGTTCTAATGGCTCCAGCATCCCATTTACCCTGAAGAGCACAGACACCACTGATACGCTGATCAAGCAGTACCTGCAGATGAAGCCTGAGCTGACGGGAAACCTGCACCTTGCCTACAACGGCAAACGAGTTTCGAAGCACAAGAGCCTGAGAGAGCTGGGGGTGAAGCCCGGGGCCATGTTCATCACCTACCAGAAATGCACTGGAGGATAAGAGAGCGGACTTTACACCTCTGTCTTTATCTGTATCTTTTTCCAGAAAGTCAATCTCTCTTAAACAATCTCAGGTCTATTTTAAAACCAATCTGAGTGAATGGGTTTATTGTTCTTAATCCTGTAGTGTTTAATTTCCTTTTAATTATTCAGTAGCAGGAAATAAAAATCTGTCCTGGTCTCACTTTACATGTTTAATTTAAAACTTAATTATCATCTCTTATCTAGATTTAAACTCGTTTTGATGCTTTTGTTTATTCTGATGTCTTCATAAACTCCTTAAAATGAGCAAATAAATTTTTCTTCATTCTGTCAAAAATATTCTGTCTTGATTATTGCTGTGATTTACTTTTTAATTTAATTATTACATTTAATTCATTGCTTCAGGAGGTTTAATGTAGTGAAAAAAAGAAGCTTCAAGCAGAATAAATTCATGTTTTTTTTAACTGTTGAACAACATCAGATATAAATCTCATGTCTTATAAACCCAAAGTGAAAGCAGATGATCTGGCACTTTTAAGCATCTACATGCTCCTTAAATTGTGTTCCTCCATCAGTTCCTCTATCAAACACTCCATATAATGTGAGAAAGTGCTAGATCCATGCACATGTATGTGCACAGGTGTCCACATAGTTTTGGCCATATGGTGAAAATAATTTATCACCACAGAGATTTTAATCCTGCTGTGCTGTTTGTATATCTTGTGGTTAACTTAACCAGTTCATGGTTAGGTGATTTCCAGAACTGTTATAGTTTCTCTTTCAGTTACCAAAAGCAAATAAGTCACGTGACTTCACAGATGAAAACAATGTTCTTGTACACTATCTGTGCAGTTATCCTTAGAACACCATTAACCTCATTTTCACAGAATTATTCAGATGTTGTTATATTAAAATATTATACACAAATTGGCCATAACATTAAAACCTCCTGCTTAATACTGTGTAGTTTTACCTTGTGACATCAAACAGCTCTGTATCTGAGGCCTGAACTCCACCAGACCTCTGAGGGTGTTTCTCCAGCACAACCCACAGACGCTGGATCTGATCGAAATCTGGGAAAACTGGAGGTCAGGTCAACACCTTCAACTCTTTATCATGTTCCTCAAAATGGTGTTTTCAGTGTGTCAGGGAGCTTCATCCAGCTGAAAGAAGACACTGACTTTAGAGAACTCTGTGTCCATGGAACATCCACAGGAATGCTGTGAAAAATAAAAGAATAAAAAGCTGTACTGAATTCAGTTTAAGTTTTTTTTTTTAAAGCCACATAATGATTTAAATAATAATAATTTGCAAGTCTTTTTTTTTAGTACTATTAATTCTCACCTCAGTCCTTTTCAGATCTCTGAATTTGTTGTCCAACAGCTAAACCTTTCCAAATGTATGAATATAACATGTCAAAATATATAAATTGTTATAGATTTCGTCATTGTCATCTTTATTATTTATTATTATTTTATTTTTTATTGTGAGCTGCACAATAGAATCAATCCAGGAATTCAATTTTTATTAATTTATTTTCACACTTGTCAGGTTAATATTTGTACACATTTAATGACTTAAAAATCCTATCAGGTTAAAAATCAGGTAGCTTGTGGCAGGCTAGCTCACTTCTGTTGGCTGAATCAGATAGCTGTAGATTGCTGCAGAGAGAGGAAGTCTGCTATAAGGCATTATAACAGTTCAGTTGCACCATCTACTGGAGACATATCACCACTTCAGCAGTTTTAAGAAGTCACTGTGTTTACATCACGCAGGACTTGACATGGTCCTGTCACGTTAACACCCTGGTGAAGAAGGCCCGGCAGCGTCTTTATCATCTTAGACACCTAAAGGACTTTAAACTGCCCTCAAAGGTGCTGAAGACTTAAAAATAAAAAATTTTATTACCTATATCCCTATACTTTTCTTGTCCACACACTTTACTTTATACTTTATACTCTTCTTCAGTGTAGGACAGTCATAATAAGCATTTCACTACATGTGGTACTGTGTATGATTCTGTATGTGACAAATAAAATTTGAATTTGACTTTGGACAGTAGGAGGTGCTACAGCATCATCAACCCCACTTCATCACACCACCCCAGTGTTGATTAATTTCCTTCATCAGTACCACAAACAGTGTTTTATTCCTGTAATCCCCGGTCCATGGTCTCAGTGTTTTCACGTACCTTCATCCTAATTCTCTCTTTTGCAGTGTCAAGGCTCCATCTTCCAGTGTGAGCAGCTTGAGGAGCCTGTCCTCTGCTTTCAGGATGAGGTTCATGCACCTTTCGCCACACGACTCACAGCGTTCTACAGGTGGTATTATGCTCTAGGATCTCCTCAGCCTGAGAATGTTGATTTGAGGGTGTTTGAATTGAGGGTTCTAACGGGAGAACTCTTCTGTCAGCATACAGAATTATGCTGAGTATGTGACTGGGTACATTAGCACTTGTGTTGATAACATCACACCCACCATACAAGTCAGGAAGTTCTCCAATCAGAAGCCCTGGATAAACAGTCAGGTCCGCCACATGCACTGAGGAAGATCAAACCCCGCAAGGCAGCAGGGCCAGACAACATCCCTGGGTGCGCCCTCAGAGGTTGTGCTACGGATCTGGCTGATGTACTCACCTCCATCTTTAAGCTCTCCGTCAGTCAGAGCACAGTACCCACCTGCTTCAAGACCACAACCATCCTCCCCTTTCCCAAGAAGAGCCCTCTGACATGCCTGAACGATTACAGACCAGTAGCACTCACTCCAATCATCATGAAGTGTTTTGAGAAAGTGGTGCTGCCCTACATTCAGAGCAGCAAACCGGACACATTGGGCCCCCTGCAGTACGCATACCGGCCCAACAGGTCCACCTCAGATGACATTTCTGCTGCCTTACTTATTTCCTTTTCTCATCTGGAAGATAAGGGCACCTACATCAGAATGCTCTTTATCGACTACAGTTCCGCCTTCAGCACAGTCATTCCCCATAAATTCACCCACAAACTGTTTGCACTAGGACAACACCCCACACTCTGCGACTGGCTTCTGGACTTCCTGACTAGCAGACCGCAGTCTGTCGGGATTGGAAACAGAACCTCAGCCACCATCACAACAAACACTGGCACCCCACAGGGGTGTGTTCTCAGTCCCATCCTCTACACACTGTTTACACATGACTGCGTCATGTCCCACAAGGATAAATGATGAAGCGGCCTACAGGAGTTAGGTGGCCAGTCTTGTGACATGCTGTGAGGACAACAACCTCACCCACAACACAGACAAGACAAAGGAGATTATGGTGGGCATGATGAAGCAGAGGACACTCAACACCACCCAGCTGGTTAAGAAGGCACAACAGTGGTTGTACTTCCTGAAGAGGCCGAGGAAGTTTGGCATGCCAGTTAAGACCCTGAACAACTTCTACAGCTGTGTTATTGAGAGTGTCTTGACCAACTACATCACTGTGAGGTATGGCAGCGGCAGCACTACTATGAGGGACCGCAAACATCTGCAGAGAGTGGTGAAGACTGCTGAGAAGATCATCGGGACTCCACTGCCCTCTCTGCAGACCATTTACCAGCGCAGAGTTCACAGGAGTGCTGCCTCCATCCTTAAAGACCCCACCCATCCCCAACATGGACTGTTCACACTCCTACCCTCAGGACAGAGGTACAGGAGTGTGAAATCCAGGACCTCTAGATTAAGAGACTCCTTCTTTTATCTCATAGTTCAGTTGAACCAAATTGCTCCTTCTCATATTGCACATTTTACTGCTGCTATTAAATCAAGTAGTTGCATCTCACTGCACATTGTCACTGCTACTTTTATTATTATCTACAGTGGCATTTAATTTGCACGTTAGTGTTACTGCTGCTGCTATGATTATCTTATATTAATATTGTTTTGCACATGAGTAAATATTTTTGCAACATAAGTCAACATTGTACACTTGGATGTACAGATAATATAGTCTATATTTCTATATTTACATAGTCTATATCAAATTCTGCTGCATAGTTTGTGTGTGTATTTATTTTATTTTTATTTTTACATAGTTTTTGTACTTGTCTGCCATTCGCTGTCGGCAGCAAAGAAAGAATTTCATTGTACAGGGAAACTTGTTTCCTTACTGTACACATGACAATAGATGCTTTGAATGAACCTTGAATTTCCAGAACTGCTATAGTTTCTCTTTCAGTTACCAAAATCAAATAAGTCAGGTGACTTCACAGATGGAAAAAATGTTCTAGTGCAGTTATCCTTAGAACACCATTAACCCCATTAACCTCATTTTCACAGAATTATTCAGATGTTGTTATATTAAAATATTATACACAAATTGGCCATAACATTAAAACCTCCTGCTTAATACTGTGTAGTTTTACCTTGTGACATCAAACAGCTCTGTATCTGAGGCCTGAACTCCACCAGACCTCTGAGGGTGTTTCTCCAGCACAACCCACAGACGCTGGATGGTCAACACCTTCAACTCTTTATCATGTTCCTCAAAACGTTCCTGAACAGTGTTTTCAGTGTGTCAGGGAGCTTCATCCAGCTGAAAGAGGACACTGACTTTAGAGAACACTGTGTCCATTTAACATCCACAGGAATGCTGTGAAAAATAAAAGAATAAAAACTGTACTAAATTCAGATTAAGGTTTTTTTTAGAAATCAGGTAGCTTGTGGCAGGCTAGCTCACTTCTGTTGGCTGAATCACTGTAGATTTTCAGCAGTTCTTCAGCAGTTTTAAGGAGTCACTCTGGACAGTAGGAGGTGCTACAGCATCGTCAGCCTCTGCTCCGTCCTGCAGGGCTGAATTGGTATTATTGGATGATTGCTGTTATTATCATGATGAGTTGACATGACGAATAAGGAAAAATATTAAATGAGCACCTTTTACCTTTTACCTTTCAGCAGCTAAGTTGACTGCAGTGGACTAGCGAGACTAGCGTTTACACACATTTTTAGTATAAAAAATTTATTTCAGTATTTTCTTTTTCCCCAACAGACCTTGTAACAGATGGCTTTCAGCTGCTCTTTTCAACAGCTGGCATCTGAATAATTTGAAGTATCTTATTAGTTTTAATTAGTCATTTTCCCATCAAGCTTATCATGTCATTACAGCTCTTTAGTTGTTATTGTGCTTTAATTCTGCTGCATACTAGTCATTCATCCGAGTCGTCTGTTTTTGCAATTTAAATAGCCAACATTACGTAGTTCCATGTGAAGGATTTATTTTGTCAAACTGGATAAGCTAAGGACATTTAAAGTAAATATGATACATACAATTTTATTTATATTTAACATTTTCATTTCCATATTTAGAATTATGCTGCCATTTCTTTACATGGATGTAAACAGAATAAAATAGAAGCCTTTACAGAATCTGTCCCATATTCATTGAAGTCAAGTCCACAGCCGAGAAATTCTTTCTTTACATATCCTAACTTTTTTTGGAGGTTGGGGTCAGAGCGCAGGGTCAGCCATGATGTAGTGCCCCTGGAGCAGTGAGGGTTAAGGCCCAACAGTGGCAGCTTGGCAGTGCTGGAGCTTGATCCGTGATCCTCCAATCAACAACCCATAACCTTAACCACTGTATCAGATTAAATACATACACTGACCAGGCATAACATTATGATGCCTAATATTGTATTGGTCCTACTTTTGCTCCCCAAACAGCCCTGACCCGTCCTGCACTGTGTATTCTGACCCCTTTCTATCAGAACCAGCATTAACTTCTTCAGCAGTTTGATCAACAGTAGCTCGTCTGTTGGATCGGATCACACGGGTCAGCCTTCTCTCCCCACCTGCATCAGTAAGTCTTGACCGCCCATGACCCTGTCACCGGACCGGGAACACCCCACAAGAGCTGCAGTTTTGGAGATGTTCTGATCCAGTGGTCTAGCCATCACAATTTGGCCCTTTTGGTCAAACTCGCTCAAATCCTTACACTTGTCCATTTTTCCTGTGTGAAAAACAAAATATTCACTTGCTGCCTAATATATCCCACCCACTAGGTGCCACCAGGTGCCATGATGAGGAGATAATCAGTCTTATTCACTTCACCTGAGACTGCTCACAAAGTTATGTCTGTATTTATACCTGAACACTCATCCAGATGGCATTTGTTTGGGTGTTTTTGTAATCAATCATCTGAAGTTCTACTCTGGCAGCTGTGTTTGTTATTGTTTGCGTTTTTAAAGATGATTGTATCCAATAAATACAAAAAGGTACATCAATTTAATTAGTTATAAACTAATTGTGGTTTTAATTAAGCAGGCTACCATCAGGCGACCAACACCTAGGACAAACTGATCAAACAGGAAGACTGGCAAAGTTGAAACAGAGTAATGCCAGGAATACAGGACAAAATACTTTACAAATTGTGTGTAAAGCCAAGAGCGATGTGTGTAAATGAGACGGAGTGTGTGAGATCTCAGGAGTGTATTCCAGGTGTGTGTTGACTGCTTGTTATGCACAAAAACTCACAAAACCATTGAAATGTGGAAAGGTTTGATCTCGGGTGTGGCCCAAGCACTCTATACTTCTAGGGGGTTCATGTTTATATACAAAATGTAAAGATGATGACAAGGTATCTCATATGCTGTTGCCATGATGATGATTTACAATCACAGACATCACACCACGCAAACAGGAAGTGAGGCACAATTCCACAATTCAGTGTTGCTTCTAGAAACTTCTGTTTCCAGTAACAAAAGCAACAAAAAAATGTGCACAAGTTCCCGCACCCTGGCTTATCTTCAGATGCCAGTGTCTGCTCAACTGCATTTTTAGCTGTCAGTGATAACACACTGACGAGCTGATAGTTTCCTTACCTTAAACGTCATTTACATAAAAGAATGAAGGAAGAAATACCAAACATAATAACAGTCTAATTATAAATAGTTCATGCGTCATACTTCACATAAATGTGATGAACTGATTTATCTTTTTTTTGGTACTTCCTCATTCAAGTTGTTATCTTGTGTACAGTCACTGATTTATATATAGAGATTATTTCATTCAGTTTTCATTTATATTTCAATTTATGTTTGTTTTTCTTGTAATCTGAAGCACTGTCTGGGAAAAAGAATTTCCTTCAGGGTTAATAAAGGTCATAAATCTCATCTCATCTTATTTAAACTAAAATAACTGTCTGGATAATTGGTCAAAACACAACAAATGCAGAATCTTTGGGATTTTGAGTAAACATTAACCCTTACAGGTTTAACCTCATGTTTTTCTTCCTCAGCACAAGGTCACATGCAGGAGGCAGGAGAGAAGCATACTTCTGAAATCGTGACACCACAGCCTCATGATGTACATCGGCCAGGGCATCAGTCTGATCAAATACCTTTTTTATTTTAGACATAAAATGGTATGATTGTTTCCTGGTCTCCATGACTACCTGTTCAGCTGCATATAAAACCCATCAATAATAACAGCAATGATGTTTTGTATGGTTATTGTCGTATTATCGTTATTTAAATTATACCTAAAACAGAGAAAACAAAAAACGCACTGTTTTCACACAAGAGCCTAAAATTTTCAGTACAAAGGATTTATTTATATTGTGTTAGAATGAGATAAAGTGAGGACAGTGTGCCTAATATGTGTCTATAAGTTTCACTTACCAGTTCTTTGACAAACAGAGGATAATTCCCTTTGGAGTCATTGGGAGTGAAAAGTAACAACTCCGAAAGATTCAGTTTAGTATATTCTTTCACTGACCTTACACAAACACAACCTCCTGTTCACACCTCAGAAAAACAGGAAATGTGCAAAGGCAATTACATTCCAGTACACAATTAAAGTAATTGCCTATAATTACTATGATTATTATATAATTATAATTGAATTTTAATGTTATGTTGCTTTGCTGTATTTTGTTTCCTGCTGTTTGTATGTGGACGTGTTAAACGACACAGATCAACACCAGACAGAAGCGATGGGTGTGTCTTGTTACGCAGTGTGTTCCTGTTTAAACAGATAAGAGCTCTGAAAGTCTGCTTTTGTTTTTAGGCTTCAGTTTATCTTGTGAAACTGCATTTGTTTTTAAAAAAGACATGAACATGAAGATACAAGAGATGTTTGTGGGAGACGAGCAAATCGTGTTGATGCTAAGAAAAGAGAAAATCTTTTACAGCCACTGCACAAACATTGAACATAAACAATTCAACTGATGTACAACACAGACAAATAAACTGTCCTTGCCAACATAACAATATAAAAACAATATACAACAACAACAATAATAATAATAAACTTCAGTTAATTATTGAACTGTTATTTATGTAAAATGGGTTAATATTTAATAGTTAAAAAAGCTGCTCTTGTTTAAGAACCTGTATGAGCCGTCAGTACTGCTTTCAGAAGTCTGACGCTTCAGCTTTTATGAATTACAATTGAATTATATTTTATAGATTGTTAGGTTGTTATTGTCAAATGATCTCACATTATAATGTACTTTTTGTCAGGGTGGATCTTATTTATAAACATGAACAGACATGACATAATTAACTGTGAGACTTGTTTCTAATGCCATTTTAACTGGCTCTCTGAGAGCCACACACTACACACACGTGTTTTGTTTTTTTTTCATTTCATTGTCTGTACCACTTATCTGATCTATCCTCGGGTCACGTGGAGCCATCTCAGGAGTCATCGGGCATCAAGGCAGGATACACCCTGGACGGAGTCTCACACACACACACACACACACTCATGTGTTATTCATAAGTTTATTTAGTTCCCAATTAGAGCTAACTGTTATAGTGTTATTGTCACTGTGGTGAATAATACCAGTAGTAATGATAATACATTTATTATCCCTGCAAATGAAAACAATCCACTGCAATGACACACACCACACTATTGTATATGGACAACAGGCAGAAATTAAGGTAATTGAAGGAATTAGCATTAGAATAAACTTAAGAACCAGATTTGTCTGCCGTCACTAAGCCACTATTTAATAAGAAACCTTTAAATTAGTCTTTAAACTGAATTACACAAAAAGAGAGGAACAGTATTATATTTTACTACAAATCTAATTTTTAAAATATGCTGGCTTTTCCTACATTTAAAGTACACTGGCTCACCACATATAACCTATTAATTTAGCTAATATTTCTTCTTATTAAATAGTTTTAAAGGTGTAAATGTGTTTAAGTAACCCATTTGTCTTCCTGTTCAGAAAGCTGGCTTGTGTTTTTTTTTACAGACACTCGACTCTGTGGGGAGATGATGTAAAATGTAGTTATTGTTACCTAATACAGTTACTAAATTCAAACGTGAAATTGTCTTATCGTATTGGTGGACAATTTTGCCCATTTCAAGCATCAATTTCAGTAAAGAAGCAAAATTAGAAATCTAGAAATAAGTTAATGGCTACCCTGGTTATATATTATGCATTGTAGTGAATGCTATTCTCTCTCCTTAAATAAATCCTCTCTCAAATCCCAGCTGATTTACCCACACTTTTCAGTTTTGTGAAACATTGCTTTTTTTGGTTGTATTATTGTTGTTTTATTTTGCCTATAGCAATCTGTGTCAACTTTTTTAAGCATCTTCGGGTCATTCTAAAGAACACTGTATGTAGAGGAGCTGGTGTATGGCGTCAAATCTGCGCCATAAGTATCGGACTCGTAATAAAAATATCGTACTCGTAAAAAAAAAAAAAAAAACACACATAAAAATAAATAAAACACGTGAATCACAAGGTGCTAGTTTGTTCTTTCCAGCATGATAGTGTTTTTTATTCCAATCACGCATAGAGTTTTATGCAGATTAGGGGGTGGGATAAAAGTCTCCATCGGTCCACTACTTCTCACCTTACTGCCCTTCTCTAGCCAATCAGTAAAGAGACGTCACGGACGTGCGACTCTGTCAGTGTTTGAACCTGTCTTGAGCAAGTGAGAAGATTTAATTTATATACTTCTTACATGTTTGTCTATTGTCGTATCGTGTCAATTCTCCTGCTTAAGAGTATTTTAATGATCTGAACGAGTGTATCAATCATTAGCATCATAGCATAGCGTTTTTGTTGCTGAAACAACTTACAGTAATTCACTTTGTGTTTACTCATCTCTTTATTAACCCAGATTCTTAATTGGAGTCCTGTATCACCGCGTCCACAGGCTCAGGGGCAGTCTGAATGTTCAGGGCTGCCATTACAGTAGTGTTCTTGTTGATGAAAGATGTACTTGTTTGATATATAAAATACATTTTTTTGTATAATGTTTTAAAAGTATTTGACTCTGCACTTCTGTTTCTGTCCATTGCTGCAGTTTTTTTGCTGCAGTTTTTACAATGCTGTGTCGAAGGCTGTTACTGCTATAGTTCTGTCCTATGTTGAAAACAAGATAGAAATAAAAAAGTTTTATTAAAGCAGTGACTGTTACTGTTTTATATTAAGGCCAGAGAGAGAGAGAGAGAGAGAGAGAGAGAGATGTTTATTCATATTATAACAGTGGCTTCTTGTCAGAGTCAAAAAACTGTCAACTCAACTCTTTAAATTAGAATTTATTTCTAGACTCTTTATTTCTGTCTGTGTGTTACGGAGAGATCATCATCATTATGGAGTTGCATGCCACCATAAAAGCTGCAGAAGGATTTGGGGTTATTAGATGTAAGAATTGTATAGTGATGCTATAAATGTAATTAAAACACATTTATTCCACAATTTGCTGCACATAGATTAAAACTAATAAATACAGATCTCCTCCAAAGTCTCAGGATGGGGAGTTGGGGTCAGTGAGTGTCCTAAACTGTGCCTGTGACCACAGCATCCACTCAGTCTCTGTAAGCACCACCCCGGTACTCTGATCCTTTAGGAAGAAAGCAATGTCCTCCACACCTTCACAAAACAAATGGGACATTTAAGAACCATTTTAGACATATTACACCTGATTCAGTAGACAATTAAGGCAACTAACTAATATATAAATTAATATTGATTACATGTAGCTGTGTGGAATCGCCCATCTTCTCACTTACTTAAGACAGGTTCATACACTAACCGGCAGAGTCGTGCGTCAGTGACATCACTTTACTGATTGGCTAGAGAAGGGCAGTAGGTTAAAAAACAGTGGACTAATAGAGACTCTTATCCCGCCCCTAATCTGCATAAAACTCTATGCGTGATTTTTGGAATAATAAACACTAGCATGCTAGAAAGAACAAACTAGAACCTTGTGATTTACGTGTTTTATTTTATTTTTTTACATCTATATATATTTTTTTCACGAGTAGGTTTTTTTTTTTTATGAGTCTGATACTTATGGCATGGATTAGACGCCATACTGGTGAATCCAGAGGGAACCTGCACAGATGCTCTGTACAAACAGTAACCTGAGATCAGGATCACAAAGAAAGACGAGCAGTGTCTTTTCTTTCTTTGAAGGCTGATGACAGCCCATCTTCCACACATTCCACATCCTTACCATATTCTACAGAGGGACCATAAAGAGCATCATGAGCAGCTGGAGACCACAACACAAGTGTCGCAGATGGTGAGAACAGCTGAGAAGGTCACTGGAGTATCTCATCCCTCCATCACAGACATTTACAGCACACACTGCATTGTGGATGACCTCACATACCCATTTTTACACTCCTGTCATCTGAGAAAAGGTACCAAAGCACTGAAGGCTCTCACAACTGTGTAACAGTTTCTTCCCCAGTTGTCATTCATGCACAAGACATTTAAACTTGAAATGAGAAAAAAGCACTGATGACTGCTCATGCATCTGCCACCCAGTTATAATGCGAATAGTGCATAATAAACAACTCAAACCAGTTGGTATATTTTCAGCAAAGTGAACTTAGAGAGCTTTGAGAGAATCCTAAAAACTGGGAACACAGGTGTGTTGTGTCCCCAGACTAGTTTAGCAGTGTTCAATTTGAGCTCAAGCACTCTGGTAATTTTACATTCCTAAGACAATTAAAAGGCATGATGATCTGTGAAACATAAAACCTGAAGAAAATATAATCTTATTGTCTCTTAAAAATCTTATCTTATTTTTACCAATTCCCAAGAAATGCATCAATACTCGTCTGGATAATTATCTGCCCACATGAACTTAGTTGTGTGTTTTATGGAGCTCTGTGTTTTATGTAGCACCGTGGTCCTGGAGGAACGTTGTATCGTGTTGTGCACCAGCTGTATATGGTTGAAATGACAATAAATCTTGACTTGACCTTACATTTTTCAGTCTCTCCATTTTCTAAAACTCTAAATTAATTGGACACTTGACTGATAAGTATTTTAATGAACATGTGTGGCCAGTTTCCTCATTATTTTGACACAAAATAAAGGAATAAAATGGCTGCCGTTAATTCCAAGTGTTGAATTTTTAATTGGTGGCTGTTCATGGGAACTCTCAGTATAAGCTCCTGCGAGGTGTCTATGTGGTTTATTATTATCTTTTCTAGTTTAGAGAACATTTCTACTTTTGCACCTTTTTTTGTCTGTGTACAACGTTTCTATTTAGACAATTTTTTTTTTTACAAAAAAATGTCATCATACAAAGATGTTTAGAGCACTATTTATGCACATGACAATTAAACTTGGAACATTTGTCAGAAATAAAAATGAAAAAACGGCTCATGCATCTACCACTCAGTTATCATGCGGATAGTGCATGATACACAGCTCGACCAATCAATTTGTATATTTTCAGCAATGTGAACCTACAGGTTTTGAGAGAACATGGGTGTGTCCAGACTGGTTTGGCAGTGTTTAATCTGTGCTGAAACAGTCTGGTAATGTATCTTCAAGAGTCATCTCACATTCCTGCTCATATCATTAAAAGGCAAGACATCCTGTGAACCATAAAACCTTAAGGAATTCATCATATCTTAGCGTCACTGTATCACTTCCCGAAAAGCTCTGTGTAGTGTATTTAGTTTTGTTGTTTTACTGAGCTTTGTATTTGATTAGCTGTGTATGGTAGAAATGACAATAAATCATCTTGACTTGATTTTACAGTCACTCCATTTTCAAAGGTCAAAAGAGGTGATGATATAAATGAAAGAGTCTAGCATTAGGCTGAAAAAAGAAAACAGACCTGTCAGAGAAACAGCATAAACCAGCTCTAATCAGCAATCAAAAAGCCTGGGAGATCATGGAAGAAAGACCCCTTCACAACATCTAGCCAATGAGCTCTCAATGAGGCTGGAGTATCACTGCCAAAGTCTACAATCAAGAGACACTTTCATAAATGCATGGGTTTACATAAACATGCCATGCTCTGTTGACACAAAAAAACCCCGAAAAATTCTGAAAAATCAGACAAGAAATGCACTGGTGCTCAGTCTGCAGCGTCTTTCCCAGAACAAACGCCAATTGCAAAAAACATACTAAAATTATACCAAGCACAAAAAGAAGTCCTGAAAAAACCTTTCAGAACAGCATACTATGTTGCAAAAAGTGAATTACTGTTGGCAAAATTAGTAGTCTTTGCAAACTTCAAAAAGCAAATGGCCTAGACCTTGGTTCAATTCACCTCAATGACCATGCTTGCAGAGAATTTATTGGAGCAATTGCACAAACTACAAGAGATCAATTCTTGCAGATGGCAGTAAAGACACTGGTATAATAGAACAGCAGTTGGTACATGTCAGGTATGTAAGAGATAATGGTGACATATCCACATACATGATCAAATGTCAGCCAGTCAAGAGTGCAAATGCTCCAGATGTTTTAGAAGCTATTGATGAGGCAGTGAACACCATGGGTTTTAGGGAAGACACATGGAAAAAGAAAGTAGTGTGTGCAAATTTTGATGGAGCTGCAATGATAATGGGTGAGAAAACAATAGTAGCTGGGAGACTGAAATAGATGATACCCCACTTCATAACAATCCACTGTGTGGCACATGGATTACAGCTAGCCATGCTGGATAGTGTGAAAGGCTGTGAGTACCTGGTGAAATCTTTAAGATGTATTACTATTCCCCAAAGAAGTGAAGAAAAATGAACTGCTAAAAAGTAGCACATTTCAGTCACCTGAAGAGCACACAGTGGCTTCTAAACAGGCTAAGATGTCTAAAGGCTGTGGAAAAAATTTAACATCCCACTGTTGTTCATATCATATGGAGAATATGGTAGGATGAAGTGAAATTCAGCTGCCAAAGCAAAGGGGTGGTACAGGAGATGAAGACTGAGAAATGTGTTCACTTCCTACATTTTATGTTGGACTACAGTACCATCTTATCCAAGTGCACACTCCACGATTTTAGCCCTGA
>NC_080738.1:19644836-19874836 GCF_019097595.1 Hemibagrus wyckioides | reverse complement strand
ATGAGGCCTTTCAAGGTCACTGATTCGTCACATTGTAAGGGTCACATCAGGTGGTTTGAGTGGAAGGTGGCTCAGTATTTCGCTGTACACCACATGCGACACCAGCGTCACCGCAGCACCATTGTCAATCTCCATCTTCACTGGCTGTCCCTCCAGCAGCACAGTGACTTGGTATGCCTTGGTTGCTCCTGCAACAGTGAGCACATGCAAAGGAAGTTCATCATCCGATGTGTCTGTACTCCTCTTATTTTCTTGATCAACTGTAAATACTTGTTTCTTTTGTTTCCCTCTGAATGTTGTTTTCTGCTGCATCATCGCTTTTGTAGTTTTATTCCTACATGCACGCTCTGTGTGTCCTTTTTTCTTACAGCTGTGGCACTCCATGTCCTTAAACCAGCATGTGGCAGGTGAGTGCCCAGTCTTACCACAACGGAAACATGGGCCTTTGTTTTCTATTTGTTTTCCAGTCTCCATTTTATATACTTTACTGGTTGAGCTCAGTTGCTGAGCTTCCTTAGCAGCCAGTTCCATAGACACACTCAGTTCAATTGCTCTTTGTAGTGTCAGGTTGCTCTCAGTTAACAGTCTTTTCTGTATGCCCTCACAGCGAAGTCCACACACTAATCTGTCCCAAAGTGTGTCATTCAGTGCATCACCAAATTCACAATGTTCAGCTAATTTTCTTAACACTGCCACAAACACTGTCACAGTTTCTCCTTCGAGCTGATTTCATCGGTGAAACCTAAATCACTCTGCAATTACTAATGGCTTTGGAGAGAAGTGTGCTTTGAGCGTGTTTACTATTTGCTCATACATTTTCTCTCCCGGTTTCTCTGGCTGTAGGAAGTTACGCAGTAGAGTAAATGTCTTTGGACCCATCACACCCACAAAAAGTGGGTACAACTTTTTCTTGAGCAACAGTATTTGCTGCCATGAAGTACTCAAATCTTTACTCAAATCTTTCTGTATAAGAACTCCACTGCTCACTGCCTTCATCAAATGGACCCATAGTGCCTAAAATTGATGCCATTTTGTTCCGTTCTCAGTCCTTAACAATCAATTCAGTCACTTATCTGAATCCTTCTCTGTCCTCCCCCTTTTTTTTGACGCGAATGAGCAGCAGACGTATTTTCCCGTTTTCACCGTCAAGCCACTTCACTCTCACATCCTCAGAACATATGCGGGGAATAATGCTGAATCCTCGTCGCCACTTTGTCGTGTCTTTCCAAACAATAGTGGTAATGAAGGAAAGATGACACACACACTGAATTAACGTGACTGCTCTCTTTTCACTGAGTTTCGTATATAATATAATATAACTTCAACCGGAACACTTCCGGAAAAGGTAACAGTGCATTATGGGAAATGTAGTTAAATTAACAACGTTAACACAATATACAACAGGTGTGGGGTGTTCCCGGTCTGCAGTGGTCAGTATCTATCAAAAGTGGTCCAAGGAAGGAACAGTGGTGACCCAGAGACAGGGTTATGGGCGGTCGAGGCTAATTGATGCATGTGTGCAGTGAAGGCTGGCCCGTGTGAGCCGATTCAACAGACGAGCTACTGTTGATCAAACTGCTGAAGAAGTTAATGCTGGTTCTGATAGAAATGTGTGAATACACAGTGCATCACAGTTTTTTGCCACAATTTAGACCAGTTAGGGTACCTATGCTGACCCCTGTGCACCACTAAAATCACCAACAATGGGCACGTGAGCATCAAAACTGGACCATGGAGCAATGGAAGAAGGTGGCCTGGTCTGATGAATGTGTTTTCTTTTACATCACCTGGATGGCTGGGTGCATGCGAGTCGCTTACCTGGGTAACACATGGCATATATATATATATATATACACATAGGCACAAACTACCAGTGAAAAGTTTGGACACACCTTTTAATTCAATGTTTTTTGTTTAGGGATTTATTTTCTACATTCTAGAACAATCCTGGAGATTTCAAAACTATGAAATAACACACATGGACTTCAGTAATCCATATGTAACGACAACAAAAAACAGTCAGTTGTTATTTTAAGACACGAAGGTCAGGTGTTCTGGAATAGTTCTTGCAGGAACAGTATTGTCAAGTGCATTTGCAAAACCCATCAAGCCCCATGATGAAACTGGCTCACATGAAGACCATCCCAGTAAAGCAAGACCAAAACTGACCTCTGCTGCAGAGGAGAAGTTCATTTAGAGTTACCAGCCTCAGAAATCACCAATTAACAGCACCTCAGATTAGAGGCGTTATGAAGGCTTTACAGAGCATCAGTAGCAGACATATCTCAATATCAACTGTTCAAAGGAGATTAATGGATATTTCTGCCGCCTTCAGCATTGTTTTACAATGTAGAAAGAAATAAACATCAGGAAAGACCATGGGATTAGAAGGTGTGTCCAAATTTTCACTGGTAGTGTAAGATGTGTAGATTTTTACTATCTATTTTAATATTACTGCATTTCTTTCTTGTAACGTCAAAAGCTTTCATTGATAGCAAAGGCCTATTCAACTACAGTGTAATTTCTGAATTAATTACAATCACAAGAAACATTATGTTAGAAATGTGGTTTTTCAGGTTGAAATAACAAGCACCTCAGCTGTGATTGGCTCCCAGGCCCTTTTGACATCATGGGTTTGGCACAAGTACTGTATGGTACATACATCATTACTCTGCTTAAATATCCCATTTACCTGCTCTACATTTTACACTTTGTCACTGCCACTGGGCAGAGAACGCTCCACATCTGCTACCTGAAGACACCTGAGGTGAGTAATGACTTTATTTTCTCCCTAGTCACATTATGTAGACTATGTATGACATACATAGTCTACATAATATGATAATATAGACCAGTCTGAAAGATGATATAAAGTATAAAGTTTATAGACATTTTAAATATTAAGATGTTCACTGAATTTTATACTGATGAAGTATTTATATAATATAAAAAATGTTTTAAAATATATAAAATATATAATACTAAAATGTAAATGTATAATTGTGTTAATTATTTAATTATTAGTGGAATATAATCAAATATAATTAAATGTAATAATTTGCTTTCTTTTCTTTAATATTATGTGGCATTGGCACTGCCTAAACTGGTGGTTGATATTCTGCCTTTATTTATTGTAAACTAGAATTAGAATATCAACTGGTTTCATCACTGATATTTACTCTATTTTGCTTACCTAATTGATTTTTAAGTAAAATGTGTATAAATATGTCTTAATTTCTAGGTTATAAACAACACAATGGACTGGCGGGTTATACTGGCTATTTTTTGTCTGATTGGTAAGTGTTCTCTATTTCTACATATTTATTCCCTGAAAGTCTAAATTCCATCTCAGTTTTTGCAGGCACTTACAATGGATTTAAAAGTCTAACTGTAAAAAAATGAAACCAAGATAAATCATGTCATAACCTTTTTAACACTCAATGTAAAAATTACAAAGTAAAAAAAAATCAAGTAAAAAACAATCAGAAACATTTTAGGGCAAAACATGAAAAATTTAAAATTTACAATAACCTGTGTTCAGAACAAACCCATCACATTCCATCTTCATCCCATGAAGATGATCTATATTCCAAACATCTACATCCCAATCATTAGATGAACCATGAAACATCCTAAAGGCCATCATCAACAAAAAGAGAAATAGAGCACCGCACTAACGTCCCTAAGAAAAGGACATCCCTACAACATTTACAAGAGGACAAAGCAAAAACTTACTGATTACTCTCCGCATCTGACAACAGTCTTTCTTATTCTTTACATGTCTGGGCTACGTGGTGGGATGGTCAAATGTAATAATAATCCCATAACAATCCCAAATAGGTTTTCTTTGCAGGTGTTTGGTGCAAAAAGAACATGACCAAAAGAAAACTATACTCACAGTGCAGCATGGTGCTTTTCTTTAGCCAGAACTGGGGCTTTTATCAACATGTAGGACATAATTAATAGATACAAAATTGATTTTAATACAAAACCTTTAGATGTCTGCTAGAAATCTAAAAATGAAAAGGAATTTCGCTCTAAGCATGTAATAGAATACATACAGATTAACAAGGCAATGGCTTATCCAAAAAATCAATTTTATTAATAAGCTAGCCAGAGACCAGACCTGAATCTGTGAGGTGACCTGAGATGGCTGTACGCAGAAGATGCACTTACAGTTGATGGATCTAGACAGTTAAAATACACTATATTGCCAAATGTTTTGGGACATCCCTCCAAATTATTCAATTCAGAAGTTGTTTTTTGGGGCTTGGGCTTGAAAAGGAACTCAAAATGCTTCAGCATACCAAGACATTTTGGACAATTTTGGACAACCTTGTGGAAAGCCGTCTCAGAAGAGTTGAAGCTGTTATAGCTGCAAAGGGCGGGAAAACTCCATATTAAATTCATGTGCATGTAAAGGCAGACATCCCAGTTTTGGAATAGCTCAGAGTCTCCACTCTAATTCATCCCAAAGGTGTTCTATGGGGTTGAGGTCAGGGCATGTTGGAGGAAGATGGAGCCATCCCCAAACTGTTCCCACAAAATTGGGAGCATGAAATTGTCCAAAATGTCTTGGTATACTGAAGCATTAAGAGTTCTTTTCACTGGAACTAAGGGGCAGAGCCCAACCTCTGAAAAACAACACCTGAATTCAATGATTTGGAGGGGTGTCCCAAAACTTTCAGCAATACAGTGTATGTATAAGTGGTATAATAAAGTCAAAAGCTTTTTAAAAAGTTTCTGTTTGTTTTTTATTTAGTTTTTATATTTAGTAATTTTACATCACAGGAGGGAAAGAATCTGATATGATTTATCTTGGCTTAATTTTTCATATCACAAAAACACGCTATTTTAACAGGGATGTGATGCGATTGTTCATTATACTGCTCAAAAATAATGCACTGAATCAATAAATCTGCTGCTTCATGAGAAGCTGTATTACTTAGCAAGACTGTGTGAATTACTCTACAGAAAGCTCTGTAGAGCACTCTGCTACAGATATCTTAATATATGTTTATTGTATTGGACCTATGCAGATTTGTAACCTTTATTTTAATACATTATACTATTTTACATTATTCTTCATGCCAACTGATGTAAATAGTATTACAGATTATGGAGGCTTTATTCTATATTATAGCAAATTACTCAGAAATATCACTTAAACTCAATAAATGCTGCCAGTAATTTAGTCTCACCACAGACTTGTCAAACTTGTACAATCTGCTATTGCTTGTAACATTCTTCACTGGTCATTCATAACGGTAGAGTGTGTTAGGTGATTGGCCTTTTGTCACAAAGGTGTTACCATTTCACTTGAGATGCAAGTAAGTATGTAAGTATGTCACCACACTAAGTGCCTGACTGTCAGGCCTCTTAGTTCCAGTTGTCCTCTTAGTTCAAATAATTGAACCAAAACCAGAGGAATTAGAGAATCCCAGGAAATGTTGCAGTGTCATTATGCTATTAATAGTTATCCTAATTATAAAAATGGTTAGAGAAATCTAACCATTTTGGAAAGAAATAACAACAATAACAAATACCTAACAAGCAACACTACAAATTATTATTAATATTATTGTTTTTAGAGGGCCAAACACCAAAGGTTCATAGGTACTGTAAGAAAAATAAAACGATGAGGGCGTTGAAGATCTTAATGTAGAAGTTTATTGCAGCGTCGCAGTGACAAAATACATAAAGTACTTTGGGTTCATCGGAGTCAAAAAGAACGCAGGACAAATCCTGCTCAAACATTTTATACAGTGCTTCCCATGTGTAATTTAAATGAGTTTCACTTTCAATGTAAATTAGTGTAAGAACTGAGTATCCCCCAAATGGCTGGATGATACTGTCGTCTAGCCAGATGTCCTTCAATGGTAATCACGTTCACAGCTATTCACGGCTATTCACGTCGGCTAGGTATTGTTCTAGGTGTTATCACCCAAATGGTCGGACAATACTAAATGGTAATCGTGGTCACGTATACCCTTTGTTCAGGGACGGTTCTTGATGTCTTGCTGCCGCTCCCAGACTAATAATTGATTGGATTAAGTGTTATAAATGTTTGGTACGGCTGCTTTAAGCCGATGTAAAAATACCAAATAGATAAACTGGTTTGAATTAAAGATATTTCTATATGATATGTAAGCCTTTTTGGGAATGAGCTCTTTCAGATGTGTACTGTGGAGTGGGTTGAGGCAGTCTGTAGTTTCTTACAGTACTCTACTGTTATTCTACCTTTTCTTAATAGTATTCTTCTCCTTCTTTTTCTTTTGGCTTGGTTGTCTATGAAAGAACCATCTAGTAAAACCTTGTAAAAATTGATGCACTGATTGAAGAGAGCCAAATGGAAAAAATGGGTCAGTGGGCCATGAGTTCAAAGTTGGGACTGATTTGGAAGTACAATTATGTGCATAACATTTGTACCGTGTGTCCAAAATGTGAAAGCCTGGGTTGAGACGAGTTCAATACACACTATAACATTATCACAATGCTATAATAATAACATTATAACAATAACTAACACGCTATAACAATTTTGGCCTAACAAGATTTCCCACCAGAGTAAGCTTCACAAACACTTCAGAAGGTTTACCCTAATAAAACCTAAAGTATAGCCACCAAACAGGAAGTGATGCTGTAACAAATTGCATACTAGCAACTCCCCCAAATTTTGTCCAAATTCATCAAATCCGACATCATCTTAAAACCTGTTGGAACAACACTTATCAAAGGAACTTTTACATTCAAAACAGTTCTCCTGTATTGTATACAAATACAAAAACAGCATCTGAGAGTATATTATCTCATCTACATGTATCAAAACTTGATGTGTATCTTCAGGACCACGCCCCGAATGTACGCAAAAACTGTAACACCTTTATTTTTTATTTATATCATTTGAAGACCTCTCTGGTAAAGTAACACACACTGCTAAAGTAACACACACTGACCTCTGAAATTGCACTTGCAAACGTCCTGTTAACCATCTAGGATTTTGTCAAATTCTGCTACTCCAAATGTTTCACTAGTCATCCTTCATATTATGCCAAATCAACACCAAATATCTTGTAAAGCTTTAATTATTAATTTTTAAAAATCATTTAAATTTTATGAATGATTAATTTCAAATATTCTGTTCTTACATAAAGAAATTATAATAAACTGTTTTTATTAAGTCATTAGACTGGACCTTTGAAAATAGTAACCCAGTCATCTATAGCAAACAGTGCAAACAACAGCTCTTTTTAAATAAAGAATATTTAAAAAACAAACAAACAAATTTATATATTTTAAATATTAATTAATTAATGAATTAATTTTATATTAATTTTAAATATTTGCTATAAATGGTTGTGTCACTATTTTTGTACTAATTTGTAAACCCTTCCCCAAATGGGGCCATGTCTTGAGTGAAAAAAAACAACAACGTATAAAACGTTTCTCGATTGGCACATTTTGAAAACGATGTTAAAACATTCATTTTTAATTAACTGAATTAATCTTGAAAATTCCAGAAAACACAGTCAGATGATGATGCCCACATTACCAGCTTTAAAGTGTACAAATAAAGCTTCAGTTCCTTACAAACATATGTGCTTAATGCTAAAGACAACAATCTTAGATAAAGCACAGATACTTTTTCTGTGGTTCTAAGTGCAATATAATACCTAGAAGAAGCAACTAAATAATTCTCAAAATCCTTCATCAATTCAAAATAAATGATGAAAAAAGTCATGGTTGCTGACAAAGCATGTCATTCAGCATGAAACCATGAAAATACATGAACATAAATGAATGTGTTCCTATGTCACAGAGTATCTACGGTTGCTATACTATTGTATAGTATACTATACATTTTTTTCCAGCAAGTGATACAGTGGGTAAAAAAAGTATTGAACATGTCACCATATTTCTCAATAAACATATTGACATGAAATTTTCACCAGCTGTTGGTAACAGCCCATGAAATCCACACATTCAAAGAAATCAAACCTTAGATTAAAAGTGAGGGGGCAGAGTGAGGTCCAAATGCAGACTGCTAGGCAAGACTCTGGTGAATGGCTCTAGGTGGGGCTCAAAGAATCAGCAGTGCACAGTAACAGCAAAGTCACAGGAACAGAGTAATAAAGAGTGCAGGATAATGATAACAAAAGTCTTTGGTCAAAGGAGCAGAGTAACAAACAGTAATTTAGTAAATAGCAGGGTAAACACAGCATAAACCAAAACAGAAGACACACAATAACAGTTCACACAGAGTAATCCACTGGATAGGAGAAACACAAGATAAGAGTAATCCACTGGGCTGGTGAAACACAATAGAAAGTATACACAGGGTAATCCAAAAGGCAAAATCCAAACACAGTGCAGGCAAAACTCATGGGCATCTATGGTTTGATGTCTTTGCATATGTGGATTGCATGGGCTGTTACCAACATCTGCTGAAAACTTCATGTCAATAGCACCTTTAAAAATATATTTAGTTAGAAAAATGGTGGTGTTCAATACTTATTTTACCTGCTGTATGTTAAAAAATAGTTAATTTTACTCCAGCCCAGAACATGTTCAGGTTTATGCTTACAAGGAGGTAATCTATGAGTCTCTTAATATGTGTGTCAACAGGAAATTTACTGCACGTTTCTGGAGAGCTATCATGTTGAATCTGGCTTTCAGTCAATGCTGCTGAGTGGATGAATATTGTTGTTTGCTGTGTATGTAAAATTTTAACTCTTCTACCTGACAGCAACAAGAGCCGCAGAAGTTAATCAGACTGAAACAACCAACTCCACAATAAACATATCCCCGAGCACATCTACAGACAACTCAACAACAAACTCGTCTTCCACCCCGAGCACGTCTACAGACAACTCAACAACAAACTCGTCATCCACCCCAGGCACATCTACAGACAACTCAACAAACTCGTCTTCCACATCAAGCACGTCTACAGACAACTCAACAACAAACTCGTCTACCACCCAGAGCACGTCTACAGACAACTCAACAACAAACTCGTCTTCCACCCCGAGCACGTCTACAGACAACTCAACAACAAACTCGTCATCCACCCCGAGCACGTCTACAGACAACTCAACAACAAACTCGTCATCCACCCCAGGCACATCTACAGACAACTCAACAAACTCGTCTTCCACACCAAGCACGTCTACAGACAACTCAACAACAAACTCGTCTTCCACACCGAGCACGTCTACAGACAACTCAACAACAAACTCGTCATCCACCCCAGGCACATCTACAGACAACTCAACAAACTCGTCTTCCACACCAAGCACGTCTACAGACAACTCAACAACAAACTCGTCTTCCACCCCGAGCACGTCTACAGACAACTCAACAAACTCGTCTTCCACACCAAGCACGTCTACAGACAACTCAACAAACTCGTCTTCCACACCAAGCACGTCTACAGACAACTCAACAACAAACTCGTCTTCCACACCAAGCACGTCTACAGACAACTCAACAACAAACTCGTCTTCCACCCCGAGCACGTCTACAGACAACTCAACAAACTCGTCTTCCACCACGAGCACATCTACAGACAACTCAACAACAAACTCGTCTTCCACCCCGAGCACGTCTACAGACAACTCAACAACAAACTCGTCATCCACCCCAGGCACATCTACAGACAACTCAACAAACTCATCTTCCACCCCGAGCACGTCTACAGACAACTCAACAACAAACTCGTCATCCACCCCAGGCACATCTACAGACAACTCAACAAACTCGTCTTCCACATCAAGCACGTCTACAGACAACTCAACAACAAACTCGTCATCCACCCCAGGCACATCTACAGACAACTCAACAAACTCATCTTCCACCCAGAGCACGTCTACAGACAACTCAACAACAAACTCGTCATCCACCCCGAGCACGTCTACAGACAACTCAACAACAAACTCGTCATCCACCCCAGGCACATCTACAGACAACTCAACAAACTCGTCTTCCACACCAAGCACGTCTACAGACAACTCAACAACAAACTCGTCTTCCACACCAAGCACGTCTACAGACAACTCAACAACAAACTCGTCTTCCACACCAAGCACGTCTACAGACAACTCAACAAACTCGTCTTCCACCACGAGCACATCTACAGACAACTCAACAAACTCGTCTTCCACCACGAGCACGTCTACAGACAACTCAACAAACTCGTCTTCCACCACGAGCACATCTACAGACAACTCAACAAACTCGTCTTCCACACTAAGCACGTCTACAGACAACTCAACAACAAACTCGTCTTCCACACCGAGCACGTCTACAGACAACTCAACAACAAACTCGTCTTCCACATCGAGCACATCTACAGACAACTCAACAACAAACTCGTCTAACACATCAAGCACGTCTACAGACAACTCAACAAACTCATCTTCCACATCGAGCACGTCTACAGACAACTCAACAACAAACTCGTCATCCACCCCGAGCACGTCTACAGACAACTCAACAAACTCATCTTCCACATCGAGCACGTCTACAGACAACTCAACAACAAACTCGTCATCCACCCCGAGCACGTCTACAGACAACTCAACAAACTCATCTTCCACATCGAGCACGTCTACAGACAACTCAACAACAAACTCGTCATCCACCCCAAGCACGTCTACAGACAACTCAACAAACTCATCTTCCACATCGAGCACGTCTACAGACAACTCAACAACAAACTCGTCTAACACATCAAGCACGTCTACAGACAACTCAACAACAAACTCGTCATCCACCCCGAGCACGTCTACAGACAACTCAACAACAAACTCGTCATCCACCCCGAGCACGTCTACAGACAACTCAACAACAGACTCGTCTTCCACCCCGAGCATGTCTACAGACAACTCAACAACAAACTCATCTTCCACATCGAGCACATCTACAGACAACTCAACAACAAACTCGTCTTCCACCCCGAGCACGTCTACAGACAACTCAACAAACTCGTCTTCCACCCCGAGCACGTCTACAGACACCTCAACAACAAACTCGTCTTCCACCCCGAGCACGTCTACAGACAACTCAACAAACTCGTCTTCCACCCCGAGCACGTCTACAGACACCTCAACAACAAACTCGTCTTCCACCCCGAGCACGTCTACAGACAACTCAACAAACTCGTCTTCTACCCCGAGCACGTCTACAGACAACTCAACAACAAACTCGTCTTCCACCCCGAGCACGTCTACAGACAACTCAACAACAAACTCGTCTTCCACATCAAGCACATCTACAGACAACTCAACAACAAACTCGTCTTCCACATCGAGCACGTCTACAGACAACTCGACAAACTCGTCTTCCACATCGAGCACGTCTACAGACAACTCAACAAACTCGTCTTCCACATCGAGCACGTCTACAGACAACTCAACAAACTCGTCTTCCACCCCGAGCACGTCTACAAACAACTCAACAAACTCGTCTTCCACCTCGAGCACGTCTACAGACAACTCAACAACAAACTCGTCTTCCACCCCGAGCACGTCTACAGACAACTCAGCAACAAACTCGTCTTCCACATCGAGCACGTCTACAGACAACTCAACAACAAACTCGTCTTCCACCCCGAGCACGTCTACAGACAACTCAACAAACTCGTCTTCCACATCGAGCACGTCTACAGACAACTCAACAACAAACTCGTCTTCCACATCGAGCACGTCTACAGACAACTCAACAACAAACTCGTCTTCCACATCGAGCACGTCTACAGACAACTCAACAAACTCGTCTTCCACATCGAGCACGTCTACAGACAACTCTGTATCTGCTCCAGTAACTGCAGAATTTAGCTTGGTCTTCAGCCTCAATGAAATCTTTGTTTCAGAACTGGCCAATAACTCTTCACCAGAGTTTGCGGCAAAATCTCTTGAAATCCGTAATAAGGTATGTTTCATTGATGATGAAAATGAAAATCTGTTTTAATCTTCAAATATAAAAGTAATATCTTGCCAATTATATTGGTTTAATAATGACAAAAGCAGGTTTTCAGTGTATATGAGGTCAGTGATTATGTGTATTACTTTTCCAGATTGAACCAATTTACAGACAAGATTTCAACAATTTCATCCAGATGATCATTCACAGTTTAATGTGAGAAATTCTTTTTAAAACATTGCTCTGAATGTTGGTTTTCTTTATTTTGGATGATTCAGAACTTCACCCTGTTTTTAAACTGTGGATGTATTTTAGGAATGGTTCAATTGTGACGAATTCCAGCCTTCAATTTGGTGCCAACGACACCATCCCATCTAATTCTACAATACAAGAAACACTTGTAAATGAAACTAAATCCAACTCAAACTTGAACATTAATCCAGAATCTATAAATGTCAGCCAGCTTCCTGGTCAGTATTTACTTTCAATAATATAGCATTTCAAAAAATGATTGGTTCATGTGATAGAAATTCTAATTACAATTTAACCCCATACTCAACAGTGAGCGATTCGTCAACGACCCCGATTACATCCACAAATGACTCATTGATAAACACATCTTCAACCCCGAGCACATCTACAGACAACTCAACAACAAACTCGTCTTCCACCCCGAGCACGTCTACAGACAACTCAACAACAAACTCGTCTTCCACACCGAGCACGTCTACAGACAACTCAACAACAAACTCGTCTTCCACCCCAAGCACGTCTACAGACAACTCAACAACAAACTCGTCTTCCACATCAAGCACATCTACAGACAACTCAACAACAAACTCGTCTTCCACCCCGAGCACGTCTACAGACAACTCAACAACAAACTCGTCTTCCACCCTGAGCACGTCTACAGACAACTCAACAACAAACTCGTCTTCCACATCGAGCACATCTACAGACAACTCAACAACAAACTCGTCTTCCACCCCGAGCACGTCTACAGACAACTCAACAACAAACTCGTCTTCCACATCGAGCACGTCTACAGACAACTCAACAACAAACTCGTCTTCCACCCCGAGCACGTCTACAGACAACTCAACAACAAACTCGTCTTCCACCCCGAGCACGTCTACAGACAACTCAACAACAAACTCGTCTTCCACATCAAGCACGTCTACAGACAACTCAACAACAAACTCGTCTTCCACCCCGAGCACGTCTACAGACAACTCAACGACAAACTCGTCTTCCACCCCGAGCACATCTACAGACAACTCAACAACAAACTCGTCTTCCACCCCAAGCACGTCTACAGACAACTCAACAACAAACTCGTCTTCCACATCAAGCACATCTACAGACAACTCAACAACAAACTCGTCTTCCACCCCGAGCACGTCTACAGACAACTCAACAACAAACTCGTCTTCCACATCGAGCACATATACAGACAACTCAACAACAAACTCGTCTTCCACCCCGAGCACGTCTACAGACAACTCAACAACAAACTCGTCTTCCACATCGAGCACGTCTACAGACAACTCAACAACAAACTCGTCTTCCACCCCGAGCACGTCTACAGACAACTCAACAACAAACTCGTCTTCCACATCGAGCACATCTACAGACAACTCAACAACAAACTCGTCTTCCACCCCGAGCACGTCTACAGACAACTCAACAACAAACTCGTCTTCCACATCGAGCACGTCTACAGACAACTCAACAACAAACTCGTCTTCCACCCCGAGCACGTCTACAGACAACTCAACAACAAACTCGTCTTCCACCCCGAGCACGTCTACAGACAACTCAACAACAAACTCGTCTTCCACCCCGAGCACGTCTACAGACAACTCAACAACAAACTCGTCTTCCACCCCGAGCACGTCTACAGACAACTCAACAAACTCGTCTTCCACATCAAGCACGTCTACAGACAACTCAACAACAAACTCGTCTTCCACCCCGAGCACGTCTACAGACAACTCAGCAACAAACTCGTCTTCCACCCCAAGCACGTCTACAGACAACTCAACAACAAACTCGTCTTCCACCCCGAGCACGTCTACAGACAACTCAGCAACAAACTCGTCTTCCACCCCGAGCACGTCTACAGACAACTCAACAAACTCGTCTTCCACCTCGAGCACGTCTACAGACAACTCAACAACAAACTCGTCTTCCACCCCGAGCACGTCTACAGACAACTCAACAAACTCGTCTTCCACATCAAGCACGTCTACAGACAACTCAACAACAAACTCGTCTTCCACCCCGAGCACGTCTACAGACAACTCAACAAACTCGTCTTCCACATCAAGCACGTCTACAGACAACTCAACAACAAACTCGTCTTCCACCCCGAGCACGTCTACAGACAACTCAACAACAAACTCGTCTTCCACATCGAGCACATCTACAGACAACTCAACAACAAACTCGTCTTCCACCCCGAGCACGTCTACAGACAACTCAACAACAAACTCGTCTTCCACATCGAGCACGTCTACAGACAACTCAACAACAAACTCGTCTTCCACCCCGAGCACGTCTACAGACAACTCAACAACAAACTCGTCTTCCACCCCGAGCACGTCTACAGACAACTCAACAACAAACTCGTCTTCCACCCCGAGCACGTCTACAGACAACTCAACAACAAACTCGTCTTCCACCCCGAGCACGTCTACAGACAACTCAACAAACTCGTCTTCCACATCAAGCACGTCTACAGACAACTCAACAACAAACTCGTCTTCCACCCCGAGCACGTCTACAGACAACTCAGCAACAAACTCGTCTTCCACCCCAAGCACGTCTACAGACAACTCAACAACAAACTCGTCTTCCACCCCAAGCACGTCTACAGACAACTCAGCAACAAACTCGTCTTCCACCCCGAGCACGTCTACAGACAACTCAGCAACAAACTCGTCTTCCACCCCGAGCACGTCTACAGACAACTCAACAAACTCGTCTTCCACCTCGAGCACGTCTACAGACAACTCAACAACAAACTCGTCTTCCACCCCGAGCACGTCTACAGACAACTCAACAAACTCGTCTTCCACATCAAGCACGTCTACAGACAACTCAACAACAAACTCGTCTTCCACCCCGAGCACGTCTACAGACAACTCAACAAACTCGTCTTCCACATCAAGCACGTCTACAGACAACTCAACAACAAACTCGTCTTCCACATCGAGCACGTCTACAGACAACTCAACAAACTCGTCTTCCACATCGAGCACGTCTACAGACAACTCTGTATCTGCTCCAGTAACTGCAGAATTTAGCTTGGTCTTCAGCCTCAATGAAATCTTTGTTTCAGAACTGGCCAATAACTCTTCACCAGAGTTTGCGGCAAAATCTCTTGAAATCCGTAATAAGGTATGTTTCATTGATGATGAAAATGAACATCTGTTTTAATCTTCAAATATAAAAGTAATATCTTGCCAATTATATTGGTTTAATAATGACAAAAGCAAGTTTTCAGTGTATATGAGGTCAGTGATTATGTGTATTACTTTTCCAGATTGAACCAATTTACAGACAAGATTTCAACAATTTCATCCAGATGATCATTCACAGTTTAATGTGAGAAATTCTTTTTAAAACATTGCTCTGAATGTTGGTTTTCTTTATTTTGGATGATTCAGAACTTCACCCTGTTTTTAAACTGTGGATGTGTTTTAGGAATGGTTCAATTGTGACGAATTCCAGCCTTCAATTTGGTGCCAACGACACCATCCCATCTAATTCTACAATACAAGAAACACTTGTAAATGAAACTAAATCCAACTCAAACTTGAACATTAATCCAGAATCTATAAATGTCAGCCAGCTTCCTGGTCAGTATTTACTTTCAATAATATAGCATTTCAAAAAATGACTGGTTCATGTGATAGAAATTCTAATTGCAATTTAACCCCATACTCAACAGTGAGCGATTCGTCAACGACCCCGATTACATCCACAAACGACTCATTGATAAACACATCTTCAACCCCGAGCACATCTACAGACAACTCAACAACAAACTCGTCTTCCACCCCGAGCACGTCTACAGACAACTCAACAACAAACTCGTCTTCCACCCCGAGCACGTCTACAGACAACTCAACAACAAACTCGTCTTCCACCCCGAGCACGTCTACAGACAACTCAACAACAAACTCGTCTTCCACCCCGAGCACGTCTACAGACAACTCAACAACAAACTCGTCTTCCACCCCGAGCACGTCTACAGACAACTCAACAACAAACTCGTCTTCCACCCCGAGCACGTCTACAGACAACTCAACAACAAACTCGTCTTCCACCCCGAGCACGTCTACAGACAACTCAACAACAAACTCGTCTTCCACCCCGAGCACGTCTACAGACAACTCAACAACAAACTCGTCTAACACATCAAGCACGTCTACAGACAACTCAACAACAAACTCGTCTTCCACCCCGAGCACGTCTACAGACAACTCAACAACAAACTCGTCTTCCACACCGAGCACGTCTACAGACAACTCAACAACAAACTCGTCTTCCACCCCGAGCACGTCTACAGACAACTCAACAACAAACTCGTCTTCCACCCCGAGCACGTCTACAGACAACTCAACAACAAACTCGTCTTCCACCCCGAGCACGTCTACAGACAACTCAACAACAAACTCGTCTTCCACCCCGAGCACGTCTACAGACAACTCAACAACAAACTCGTCTTCCACCCCGAGCACGTCTACAGACAACTCAACAACAAACTCGTCATCCACCCCGAGCACGTCTACAGACAACTCAACAACAAACTCGTCTAACACATCAAGCACGTCTACAGACAACTCAACAACAAACTCATCTTCTACCCCGAGCACGTCTACAGACAACTCTACAACGAACTCGTCTTCCACCCCGAGCACATCTACAGACAACTCAACAACAAACTCGTCTTCCACATCAAGCACATCTACAGACAACTCAACAACAAACTCGTCTTCCACCCCGAGCACGTCTACAGACAACTCAACAAACTCGTCTTCCACATCAAGCACGTCTACAGACAACTCAACAACAAACTCGTCTTCCACCCCGAGCACGTCTACAGACAACTCAACAACAAACTCGTCATCCACATCGAGCACATCTACAGACAACTCAACAACAAACTCGTCTTCCACCCCGAGCACGTCTACAGACAACTCAGCAACAAACTCGTCTTCCACCCCGAGCACGTCTACAGACAACTCAACAAACTCGTCTTCCACCTCGAGCACGTCTACAGACAACTCAACAACAAACTCGTCTTCCACCCCGAGCACGTCTACAGACAACTCAACAAACTCGTCTTCCACATCAAGCACGTCTACAGACAACTCAACAACAAACTCGTCTTCCACCCCGAGCACGTCTACAGACAACTCAGCAACAAACTCGTCTTCCACCTCGAGCACATCTACAGACAACTCAACAACAAACTCGTCTTCCACCCCGAGCACGTCTACAGACAACTCAACAACAAACTCGTCTTCCACCCCGAGCACGTCTACAGACAACTCAACAACAAACTCGTCTTCCACCCCGAGCACGTCTACAGACAACTCAACAAACTCGTCTTCCACCTCGAGCACGTCTACAGACAACTCAACAACAAACTCGTCTTCCACATCGAGCACGTCTACAGACAACTCAACAAACTCGTCTTCCACATCGAGCACGTCTACAGACAACTCTGTATCTGCTCCAGTAACTGCAGAATTTAGCTTGGTCTTCAGCCTCAATGAAATCTTTGTTTCAGAACTGGCCAATAACTCTTCACCAGAGTTTGCGGCAAAATCTCTTGAAATCCGTAATAAGGTATGTTTCATTGATGATGAAAATGAACATCTGTTTTAATCTTCAAATATAAAAGTAATATCTTGCCAATTATATTGGTTTAATAATGACAAAAGCAAGTTTTCAGTGTATATGAGGTCAGTGATTATGTGTATTACTTTTCCAGATTGAACCAATTTACAGACAAGATTTCAACAATTTCATCCAGATGATCATTCACAGTTTAATGTGAGAAATTCTTTTTAAAACATTGCTCTGAATGTTGGTTTTCTTTATTTTGGATGATTCAGAACTTCACCCTGTTTTTAAACTGTGGATGTGTTTTAGGAATGGTTCAATTGTGACGAATTCCAGCCTTCAATTTGGTGCCAACGACACCATCCCATCTAATTCTACAATACAAGAAACACTTGTAAATGAAACTAAATCCAACTCAAACTTGAACATTAATCCAGAATCTATAAATGTCAGCCAGCTTCCTGGTCAGTATTTACTTTCAATAATATAGCATTTCAAAAAATGACTGGTTCATGTGATAGAAATTCTAATTGCAATTTAACCCCATACTCAACAGTGAGCGATTCGTCAACGACCCCGATTACATCCACAAACGACTCATTGATAAACACATCTTCAACCCCGAGCACATCTACAGACAACTCAACAACAAGCTCGTCTTCCACCCCGAGCACGTCTACAGACAACTCAACAACAAACTCGTCTTCCACCCAGAGCACGTCTACAGACAACTCAACAACAAACTCGTCATCCACCCCGAGCACGTCTACAGACAACTCAACAACAAACTCGTCATCCACCCCAGGCACATCTACAGACAACTCAACAAACTCGTCTTCCACACTAAGCACGTCTACAGACAACTCAACAACAAACTCGTCTTCCACACCGAGCACGTCTACAGACAACTCAACAACAAACTCGTCTTCCACATCGAGCACATCTACAGACAACTCAACAACAAACTCGTCTAACACATCAAGCACGTCTACAAACAACTCAACAAACTCATCTTCCACATCGAGCACGTCTACAGACAACTCTACAACAAACTCGTCTTCCACATCGAGCACATCTACAGACAACTCAACAACAAACTCGTCTAACACATCAAGCACGTCTACAGACAACTCAACAAACTCATCTTCCACATCGAGCACGTCTACAGACAACTCAACAACAAACTCGTCATCCACCCCGAGCACGTCTACAGACAACTCAACAACAAACTCGTCTTCCACCCCGAGCACGTCTACAGACAACTCAACAACAAACTCGTCTTCCACATCGAGCACATCTACAGACAACTCAACAACAAACTCGTCTAACACATCAAGCACGTCTACAGACAACTCAACAACAAACTCGTCATCCACCCCGAGCACATCTACAGACAACTCAACAACAAACTCGTCTTCCACCCCGAGCACGTCTACAGACAACTCAACAACAAACTCGTCTTCCACATCGAGCACATCTACAGACAACTCAACAACAAACTCGTCTTCCACCCCGAGCACGTCTACAGACAACTCAACAAACTCGTCTTCCACCCCGAGCACGTCTACAGACACCTCAACAACAAACTCGTCTTCCACCCCGAGCACGTCTACAGACAACTCAACAACAAACTCGTCTTCCACCCCGAGCACGTCTACAGACAACTCAACAAACTCGTCTTCTACCCCGAGCACGTCTACAGACAACTCAACAACAAACTCGTCTTCCACATCAAGCACATCTACAGACAACTCAACAACAAACTCGTCTTCCACATCGAGCACGTCTACAGACAACTCGACAAACTCGTCTTCCACATCGAGCACGTCTACAGACAACTCAACAAACTCGTCTTCCACATCGAGCACGTCTACAGACAACTCAACAAACTCGTCTTCCACACCAAGCACGTCTACAGACAACTCAACAAACTCGTCTTCCACCTCGAGCACGTCTACAGACAACTCAACAACAAACTCGTCTTCCACCCCGAGCACGTCTACAGACAACTCAACAAACTCGTCTTCCACATCAAGCACGTCTACAGACAACTCAACAACAAACTCGTCTTCCACCCCGAGCACGTCTACAGACAACTCAGCAACAAACTCGTCTTCCACCTCGAGCACGTCTACAGACAACTCAACAACAAACTCGTCTTCCACCCCGAGCACGTCTACAGACAACTCAACAACAAACTCGTCTTCCACCCCGAGCACGTCTACAGACAACTCAACAACAAACTCGTCTTCCACATCGAGCACGTCTACAGACAACTCAACAAACTCGTCTTCCACATCGAGCACGTCTACAGACAACTCTGTATCTGCTCCAGTAACTGCAGAATTTAGCTTGGTCTTCAGCCTCAATGAAATCTTTGTTTCAGAACTGGCCAATAACTCTTCACCAGAGTTTGCGGCAAAATCTCTTGAAATCCGTAATAAGGTATGTTTCATTGATGATGAAAATGAACATCTGTTTTAATCTTCAAATATAAAAGTAATATCTTGCCAATTATATTGGTTTAATAATGACAAAAGCAAGTTTTCAGTGTATATGAGGTCAGTGATTATGTGTATTACTTTTCCAGATTGAACCAATTTACAGACAAGATTTCAACAATTTCATCCAGATGATCATTCACAGTTTAATGTGAGAAATTCTTTTTAAAACATTGCTCTGAATGTTGGTTTTCTTTATTTTGGATGATTCAGAACTTCACCCTGTTTTTAAACTGTGGATGTATTTTAGGAATGGTTCAATTGTGACGAATTCCAGCCTTCAATTTGGTGCCAACGACACCATCCCATCTAATTCTACAATACAAGAAACACTTGTAAATGAAACTAAATCCAACTCAAACTTGAACATTAATCCAGAATCTATAAATGTCAGCCAGCTTCCTGGTCAGTATTTACTTTCAATAATATAGCATTTCAAAAAATGACTGGTTCATGTGATAGAAATTCTAATTGCAATTTAACCCCATACTCAACAGTGAGCGATTCATCAACGACCCCGATTACATCCACAAACGACTCATTGATAAACACATCTTCAACCCCGAGCACATCTACAGACAACTCAACAACAAGCTCGTCTTCCACCCCGAGCACGTCTACAGACAACTCAACAACAAACTCGTCTTCCACACCGAGCACGTCTACAGACAACTCAACAACAAACTCGTCTTCCATATCAAGCACGTCTACAGACAACTCAACAACAAACTCGTCTTCCACATCAAGCACGTCTACAGACAACTCAACAACAAACTCGTCTTCCACCCCGAGCACGTGTACAGACAACTCAACAACAAACTCGTCTTCCACCCCGAGCATGTCTACAGACAACTCAACAACAAACTCGTCTTCCACCCCGAGCACGTCTACAGACAACTCAACAACAAACTCGTCTTCCACACCGAGCACGTCTACAGACAACTCAACAACAAACTCGTCTAACACATCAAGCACATCTACAGACAACTTAACAACAAACTCGTCTTCCACCCCGAGCACGTCTACAGACAACTCAACAACAAACTCGTCTTCCACCCCGAGCACGTCTACAGACAACTCAACAACAAACTCGTCTTCCACCCCGAGCATGTCTACAGACAACTCAACAACAAACTCGTCTTCCACCCCGAGCACGTCTACAGACAACTCAACAACAAACTCGTCTTCCACCCCGAGCACGTCTACAGACAACTCAACAACAAACTCGTCTTCCACCCCGAGCACGTCTACAGACAACTCAACAACAAACTCGTCTAACACATCAAGCACATCTACAGACAACTCAACAACAAACTCGTCTTCCACCCCGAGCACGTCTACAGACAACTCAACAACAAACTCGTCTTCCACCCCGAGCACGTCTACAGACAACTCAACAACAAACTCGTCTTCCACCCCGAGCATGTCTACAGACAACTCAACAACAAACTCGTCTTCCACCCCGAGCACGTCTACAGACAACTCAACAACAAACTCGTCTTCCACCCCGAGCACGTCTACAGACAACTCAACAACAAACTCGTCATCCACCCCGAGCACGTCTACAGACAACTCAACAACAAACTCGTCTTCCACCCCGAGCACGTCTACAGACAACTCAACAACAAACTCGTCTTCCACCCCGAGCACGTCTACAGACAACTCAACAACAAACTCGTCTTCCACCCCGAGCACGTCTACAGACAACTCAACAACAAACTCGTCATCCACCCCGAGCACGTCTACAGACAACTCAACAACAAACTCGTCTAACACATCAAGCACGTCTACAGACAACTCAACAACAAACTCGTCTAACACATCAAGCACGTCTACAGACAACTCAACAACAAACTCGTCTAACACATCAAGCACGTCTACAGACAACTCAACAACAAACTCATCTTCTACCCCGAGCACGTCTACAGACAACTCTACAACGAACTCGTCTTCCACCCCGAGCACGTCTACAGACAACTCAACAACAAACTCGTCTAACACATCAAGCACGTCTACAGACAACTCTACAACGAACTCGTCTTCCACCCCGAGCACGTCTACAGACAACTCAACAACAAACTCGTCTTCCACATCAAGCACATCTACAGACAACTCAACAACAAACTCGTCTTCCACATCAAGCACATCTACAGACAACTCAACAACAAACTCGTCTTCCACCCCGAGCACGTCTACAGACAACTCAACAACAAACTCGTCTTCCACCCCGAGCACGTCTACAGACAACTCAACAACAAACTCGTCTTCCACATCAAGCACATCTACAGACAACTCAACAACAAACTCGTCTTCCACCCCGAGCACGTCCACAAACAGCTCGATGACAAACACTTCCACATCGAGCACGTCTACAGACAACTCAACAACAAACTCGTCATCCACCCCGAGCACGTCTACAGACAACTCAACAACAAACTCGTCATCCACCCCGAGCACATCTACAGACAACTCAACAACAAACTCGTCTTCCACCCCGAGCACGTCTACAGACAACTCAACAACAAACTCGTCATCCACCCCGAGCACGTCTACAGACAACTCAACAACAAACTCGTCTTCCACCCCGAGCACGTCTACAGACAACTCAACAACAAACTCGTCTTCCACCCCAAGCACGTCTTCAGACAACTCAACAACAAACTCGTCTTCCACATCGAGCACGTCTACAGACAACTCAACAACAAACTCGTCTTCCACCTCGAGCACGTCCACAAACAGCTCGACGACAAACACTTCCACCCCGAGCACGTCTACAGACAGCTCAACAACAAACTCGTCTTCCACCCCGAGCACGTCTACAGACAACTCAACAACAAACTCGTCTTCCACCCCGAGCACGTCTACAGACAACTCAACAACAAACTCGTCTTCCACCCCAAGCACGTCTACAGACAACTCAACAACAAACTCGTCTTCCACCCCGAGCACGTCCACAAACAGCTCGACGACAAACACTTCCACCCCGAGCACGTCTACAGACAACTCAACAACAAACTCGTCTTCCACCCCGAGCACGTCTACAGACAACTCACCAACAAACTCGTCTTCCACCCCGAGCACGTCTACAGACAACTCAACAACAAACTCGTCTTCCACCCCAAGCACGTCTACAGACAACTCAACAACAAACTCGTCTTCCACATCAAGCACATCTACAGACAACTCAACAACAAACTCGTCTTCTACCCCGAGCACATCCACAACCAGCCCTACGACAAACACCGCAGTATTCAGCTTGCTCTTTAAAACCAATGAAATCTTTGAACCAGCACTGGCTGATAACACCTCTCCAGAATTTTTAGCCAAAGCCACATCCATCCGAAATCAGGTATGTTTTATTGTTAATAAAATTGATAATCTGTTTCAAACTTTAACCCAAAACTAATATCTCACCACCTAAATAGTTCTTCTGCCATTGAAGACAATGTGAAGGACCCACAATGGTATAAATGGTGGTATTCTGTCAGTAGGGTATAAATACTGGTCACATATGATTCTTTTCTCATCTTTATATGAATACTCTAAAACAATCACATTCGCCATGCAGTCCTAGTCTCTGCATTTGAGCATTTATAAGTCTCTGTATATGACTTAATCATTAACTTTATCCATATCCAGGTCTAATAGTGACAAAAACAAATTGTCATTGTATATGAGGTCACTGATTTTATGTATATTATATTTCCAGGTTGAACCAATTTACAGAAAAAACTTCAAAAATTTCATCCAGATGATCATTCACAGTTTCGCGTGAGAAATAATATATGAAAATATTGTTCTGAATGTTGGTTTTTCTTTACTTCGATGATTCAGCACTTCACCCCATTTTTAACTGTGTTTGTGTTTTAGGAATGGTTCAATTGTGACAAATTCAAGCCTTCAATTTGGTTCCAATGAAACCATCCCAAATAATTCTACAGTACAAGAAATCCTTGTTAATGAGACTAAATCCAACACAAGCTTGAACATTATTTCAAGTTCTATAAATGTCACGCAGGATCCTGGTCAGTATTCACTTTTAATGAAATTGCGTTGTAATAAATCATAAGTACTTGAAATAGATATTCTAACTGCAATTTAATCTCACACGCAACAGTGACCAACAACGCTACAACAAACACGACCCCAAGCACATCCACAAACAGCTCAGAGACAAACACATCCACCCCGAGCACGTCCACAAACAGCTCGACGACAAACACTTCCACCCCGAGCACATCCACAAACAGCTCGACAACAAACACTTCCACCCCGAGCACGTCCACAAACAGCTCGACGACGAACACTTCCACCCCGAGCACGTCCACAAACAGCTCGACGACAAACACTTCCACCCCGAGCACGTCCACAAACAGCTCGACGACAAACACTTCCACCCCGAGCACATCCACAAACAGCTCGACAACAAACACTTCCACCCCGAGCACGTCCACAAACAGCTCGACGACAAACACTTCCACATCCACAAACAGCTCCACGACAAACACTTCCACCCCGAGCACATCCACAAACAGCTCAGAGACAAACACATCCACCCCGAGCACGTCCACAAACAGCTCGACGACAAACACTTCCACCCCGAGCACGTCCACAAACAGCTCGACGACAAACACTTCCACCCCGAGCACGTCCACAAACAGCTCGACGACAAACACTTCCACCCCGAGCACGTCCACAAACAGCTCGACGACAAACACTTCCACCCCGAGCACATCCACAAACAGCTCGACAACAAACACTTCCACCCCGAGCACGTCCACAAACAGCTCGACGACAAACACTTCCACATCCACAAACAGCTCCACGACAAACACTTCCACCCCGAGCACATCCACAAACAGCTCAGAGACAAACACATCCACCCCGAGCACGTCCACAAACAGCTCGACGACAAACACTTCCACCCCGAGCACATCCACAAACAGCTCCACGACAAACACTTCCACCCCGAGCACGTCCACAAACAGCTCGGCGACAAACTCTTCCACATCCACAAACAGCTCGACAACAAACACTTCCACCCCGAGCACGTCCACAAACAGCTCGACGACAAACACTTCCACCCTGAGCACGTCCACAAACAGCTCCACGACAAACACTTCCACCCCGAGCACGTCCACAAACAGCTCGACGACAAACACTTCCACCCCGAGCACGTCCACAAACAGCTCGACGACAAACACTTCCACATCCACAAATAGCTCGGCGACAAACAGCTCAATGACAAACACTTCCACCCCGAGCACGTCCACAAACAGCTCGACGACAAACACTTCCACCCCGAGCACATCCACAAACAGCTCGGCGACAAACACTTCCACCCCGAGCACGTCCACAAACAGCTCGGCGACAAACTCTTCCACATCCACAAACAGCTCGACGACCAACACTTCCACCCCGAGCACGTCCACAAACAGCTCGACGACAAACACTTCCACCCCGAGCACGTCCACAAACAGCTCGACGACAAACACTTCCACCCCGAGCACGTCCACAAACAGCTCGGCGACAAACTCTTCCACATCCACAAACAGCTCGACGACAAACACTTCCACCCCGAGCACGTCCACAAACAGCTCGACGACAAACACTTCCACCCCGAGCACGTCCACAAACAGCTCGACGACCAACACTTCCACCCCGAGCACGTCCACAAACAGCTCGACGACAAACACTTCCACCCCGAGCACGTCCACAAACAGCTCGACGACAAACACTTCCACCCCGAGCACGTCCACAAACAGCTCCACGACAAACACTTCCACCCCGAGCACGTCCACAAACAGCTCGACGACCAACACTTCCACCCCGAGCACGTCCACAAACAGCTCGACAACAAACACTTCCACCCCAAGCACGTCCACAAACAGCTCGGCGACAAACTCTTCCACATCCACAAATAGCTCGGCGACAAACAGCTCCACGACAAACACTTCCACCCCGAGCACGTCCACAAACAGCTCGACGACCAACACTTCCACCCCGAGCACGTCCACAAACAGCTCGACAACAAACACTTCCACCCCGAGCACGTCCACAAACAGCTCGGCGACAAACACTTCCACCCCGAGCACATCCACAAACAGCTCGACAACAAACACTTCCACCCCGAGCACATCCACAAACAGCTCGACGACAAACACTTCCACCCCGAGCACGTCCACAAACAGCTCGGCGACAAACTCTTCCACATCCACAAATAGCTCGGCGACAAACAGCTCAACGACAAACACTTCCACCCCGAGCACGTCCACAAACAGCTCGACGACAAACACTTCCACCCCGAGCACGTCCACAAACAGCTCGGCGACAAACAGCTCAACGACAAACACTTCCACCCCGAGCACGTCCACAAACAGCTCAATGACAAACACTTCCACCCCGAGCACATCCACAACCAGCCCTACGACAAACACCGCAGCATTCATCTTGCTCTTTAGAATCAATGAAACCTTTGTTCCAGCACTGGCCAATAACACCTCTCCAGAATTTGCAGCCAAAGCCACATCCATCCGAAATCAGGTATGTTTTATTGTTAATAAAATTCTTAAGTTGTTTCAAACTTCAAACCAAAACTAATATCTCACCACCTAAATAGTTCTTCTGCCATTGAAGACAATGTGAAGGACCCACAATGGTATAAATGGTGGTATTCTGTCAGTAGGGTATAAATACTGGTCACGTATGATTCTTTTCTCATCTTTATATGAATACTCTAAAACAATCACATTCGCCATGCAGTCCTAGACTCTGCATTTGAGCATTTATAAGTCTCTGTATATGACAATCATTAACTTTATCCATATCCAGGTCTAATAGTGACAAAAACAAATTGTCATTGTATATGAGGTCACTGATTTTATGTATATTATATTTCCAGGTTGAACCAATTTACAGAAAAAACTTCAAAAACTTCATCCAGATGATCATTCACAGTTTCGCGTGAGAAATAATATATGAAAATATTGTTCTGAATGTTGGTTTTTCTTTAGTTCGATGATTCAGCACTTCACCCCATTTTTAACTGTGTTTGTGTTTAGGAATGGTTCAATTGTGACAAATTCCAGCCTTCAATTTGGTTCCAATGAAACCATCCCAAATAATTCTACAGTACAAGAAATCCTTGTTAATGAGACTAAATCCAACACAAGCTTGAACATTATTTCAAGTTCTATAAATGTCACGCAGGATCCTGGTCAGTATTCACTTTTAATGAAATTGCGTTGTAATAAATCATAAGTAGTTTTAATAGATATTCTAACTGCAATTTAATCTCACACGCAACAGTGACCAACAACGCTACAACAAACACGACCCCAAGCACATCCACAAACAGCTCAACGACAAACACTTCCACCCCGAGCACGTCCACAAACAGCTCGACGACAAACACTTCCACCCCGAGTACTTCTACAAACAGCTCGACGACAAACACTTCCACCCCGAGCACGTCCACGAACAGCTCGACGACAAACACTTCCACCCCGAGCACGTCCACAAACAGCTCGACGACAAACACTTCCACATCCACAAACAGCTCAACGTCAAACTCTTCCACCCCGAGCACGTCCACAAACAGCTCAACGTCAAACTCTTCCACCCCGAGCACGTCCACGAACAGCTCAACGTCAAACTCTTCCACCCCGAGCACGTCCACGAACAGCTCAACGTCAAACACTTCCACCCCGAGCACGTCCACGAACAGTTCGACGACAAACACAACTTCGACCACAAGTGCACCTACAACCAGCTCGACGACAAACATTCCTCCAGCACCACAAAATGCAACACAAATTTTCAACTTGACTTTCAGCATCAATGAAACCTTTGATTCAGCCCTGGCCAGTAACAGCTCCCCACAGTTTGGAGCAAAGGCTGCAAATATCCGTAGTCAGGTAGGTTTTATTTATCATGCTTCCATTTACAGTTTACTTGATTTGAGTCATTTTGACAATTTTGCTTCCATATACGAAAACCTGAGGAACACAGAATGGTTCAAATGTTGGTTTTCTTATAAGAAGGAATACAGAACTTTTAGCACTTGTCTGATTTTTCAGTTCAGTTATATTCCTTTATACTAGGGGTGTCCAATCTTATCCAGAAAGGGCCAGTGTGGGTGCAGGTTTTCATTCCAACCAAGCAGAAGCTACACCTGATTCCAACTGGCTAATCAACTGATCTTGGCTTTCAGTAGACTCAGGTTTGGCTTCTGCTCGGTTGGAATGAAAACCTGCACCCACACCGGCCCTTTGTGGATAAGATTGGACACCCCTGCTTTAAACGAATACTGCAACATTGAATTCAATGTTCATGCCATAAAATAAGTTTTAAATGTATTAATTATTTATTTTCTTTAGCTCTATCAGTGTGTTTGACATTGCTGTTGATACACAACTTCTTATTTTTTTTTAGGTTGAACCATTGTACAAGAAAACCTTTAAAAACTTCATTCTAATGCAAATTCTACGATTTAAGTAAGAAGGGTGACATGTTTCAGAATATTTATTTATTCTTTATTGATTAATGATTAATGATTGAATTTGAACCTGTATCTCTACCTTTGTGCCCTTTCAGGAATGGGTCTATTATTACAGAGAGCAAGCTTTATATGGATCCTAGTGGTTCAAATGTTACTGCAACCCAAGTGAAAGACGTCTTGCTCAATGGAATCTCGAACGGCAACTTGACCTTTCAGATTGACCGAGGCTCGATTAATGTCACAGAGATTGGTCAGTACAGATTTACAGATGTTACTGTTAATTATTAATTTCTGTTCATTAATAAGAAATGAGCCTAAATAATTAAAATTTAAATATATATTTATATATATATATATGTTTATATTTTGCAGGGAATTCAACACCACCAGTGATTGCCAGCTCAGTCTCCATGATTTGCATGTCTCTTCTATCACTTCTACTTTCTTTGGCATTGCATTTCTAGCTCTAGACCTGATCAGAAAACATACACAAATAACCTACATGTATTTATACATTTAATAATTTATAATTTAAAGATAATATAGGGGAAATGTTTCATTATTGTAAATGAAGATATCTTTACATATTAATATTATGAATTGTTGAAATGTGAGACTTAATGAGGGTTCTGATTAGCCTGAAAATTTTCAGAGATTTTCTTTCATTTATATTTAAATCTATTTGAATTTTTTTAATTGTGCATTTAATAGTATAATTAATATCGTAGCCTACTATACATTATAAATCCTACTATGCATTACTATCAATAATTAAGAAAAGAAGATTAATTGACATATTGATAAAGATTTTTTCCTATGTATAAACATTGATTAAAAAGAACATCAGATAATCTGTGCTTCTGATTAATTTTTTTTAGCTTATCCTATTTGAACCATTTCTAGTATATGATTTCAAACACACACACACACACACGAGAGAGGGATGGGTGGTATATTTCATTATTTCGAGTTTGACAGGACTGACAGCCAATCAGAATTGTCCACGTCACAATGTCACGCCCCTTTTCAACCAATCAGAAAAACGTATCCGTCACAATATCCCGCCCCCCTTTCAACCGATGAGGATGATTGATGGGGAGGTTACATAATCCTACGTCATCAGACTCTTAATCACAAACACAGACACACACAACACCCCTGTGCGTGACACACACACACACGTGCACAAACCCCCTGTATGTGACACACCTATGTACATAAGCATGTGTTTTGTACTGATATGACATATTGTATAAGTTTATGTCCAGAATATGACATATTCCCTTAGTCATCATTGGGTCTCCCAAGTGGTTTCACAACTTAGAGGATCTGACAGAGGGTACAGAACTTCTACGCTCTCCAATCTAACTTTTAGAGGTGAAAAATGCTGGATATTCACTCAGAATAATCTACATTCTGGATAACAATAATTAGAAAACCAGACCAAACCAAAAAATTAATAGCTAACATGTATTCAAGGTCAATATATTTTTTTATTATGTAGGGTTCGGTTAAGTGTGTGACTAATTCAGACAGGAGAATTTATTTTAGCTCTGGAACCCAGTTAATTTTTTTATTTTTTTAAACTGTAAAGCTAATCTTTGTAATGCAAAAATTCTTGGTTTATAGACTAAATCTGTGCCTAATACACAACCCAATTAGGTGAAATAAATCTTTATTGTTGAATGTTGATGCATGTGGCTCTTAAACCAATTTTGAAAGCATTGAAATTATTCTTCACTTTAATGTTTTTGTCTTATTTTATTCATTATTTTTAAATGTATTTTAATTTGTTTAAATGCATGTCTTCAGGTTCAAAAATACAATCAAAACATCTGTGATGAATGGCACTGAATTCTTATTCAGTTATCTACATTTTTACAACTTACTGAAACAATTTAAACTTTAAAATGATATTAATGCAGGAAAAATTACCTGAATATACAGTAAGCTTAGTTCCTTGTCCAAATACTATTTTCCATCCTCCCACTCCTGAATTAGTCACGCTCAGTGATAGTCTCACACACTTCTCGGGGGAGCTAAATGCCTGACTCCAAACAGTTCAAAAACTACAAAATTATTTTTTATTTCTTAGTTCAAGATTTTGGTGTGTAGACTACAAATGCAACCAATTTGTTGAGGTGCGATCAATTGCAAGTCAATTCTATGTCTAAAATCCATTTCAGTGAACAGAAAATACAGCTCATGATCTCAATTTATAGAAATTTGAAGAGACACAAGCATTACAGTTCAACTCAATTTCACCCAATTTTTAAATTTGAACTTACTTGAATAAACAGTAACCTTGGTTCCTTTACCGAAAACAATCTTGTTGGAGTACGACACAAACTGATATCAGCCTAGTCAATTATTTTACAACTACAAGAGGCTGTAGGATTTTGTGTGAGGTTATAGTATTTTGAGTTAGGTTAGATTATTTTAGTACTTGGTGTTATGTCAAATGTTCAGTTGTGTTTTGACGTATTTAGTGTTTTACAATTAGATGATAAACAAGCTCAGGTCTGATAATGTTACAAATACATTAGTATGTAAAGAAAAGTATGACAATCAATTTTAAAATAAGTTAAACCATACTACCTGAATTTACTATCAGCTTTGTTCCTTTTACAAACATAATTTGTCACCCATTAGTCACACACTAGTGAAGCCTCCAACAAAAATATACTTCTGCTGCATGGACTGAATTCTATTAAGCAATCACAGGCAGTACAAGGCAAACTTCATGTCTTGATGTTTATAGTTATTGAACTTTGTCTTTTTATGTCTATTAAATGGACATTACCTTCCCTCAAACCTAAATATACCATTACTCACATCAAGACAAGAATTATCCAAGGTCTTTAGAATATCCAAGGTCTTTAGAATATATATTCTATCCACCTCCAGTAGTCACACATTGTGAAATTATCTAAGAAAAAACTTCTACCTCACACAATGTATCAAATAAATGCTGGCTCAAATTGTACAATGAATGTTGTCTCTCTGTATAATAGACATGGTTACTTATCTAAAATAAGTAATACAATTAAAACATTACCTGATAGTGCTGTGAGCTTTATTGCTTTCCCAAATAATAGCTTGTGTGTGTTAGTCACACAGTCTTATACAGCCACACAAAAACATGCAGGCTACTAACAGTTACATACACTAGTTTGATGTTTTTATCCATTCAACTGCTTTAAACTGGTCAACATCATGGAAAACTGGAATACACCTTGGATGGGATGTCAGGTTATCCACAACAGGACATCATGCACAAACACCATTTCTCTAACAATAACCCGAGGCCAATGGTAATGCTACACTTCAGTGTTTTCAAAAGATTGACCTTGAATAGATGTTAGTTATTAATTTTTGTTTTGTTTTCTAATTGTTATCCAGAATGTAGATTATTCTGACTGAATATCCAGCATTTTTCACCAAAAGATATATTCTTATTGCATCATACAGTTTATATCATACTAGATTTAATTTGTCAGTACCATTGGTAATTTTTGTTAATCTCCTTTAGTGACCACATAAATAAAATGTTATAAATTTGGGGTAGCTACCATACACACTTCACAATTTAAAAAAATTAACTTCATTTTTACACTCTTCCTAATTTGTGAAAGAAAAATGTGAACGACTTACTTGATTCTGTGCTTAATTTGATTCCAAGAGAGTCTGTGGGATGACTATGGAACCTGCAGGAGATAAACTTAGATTTAGATAAACTAAATTCTATGCTTCATCAATAGAAACATACTTGTCCATATGCTTGTGTGTGTCAAGGTTAGGGTTAAGGGGTTGTATGTGTGTGGGTGATTGTGGGGTGACTATGGAATACGTAATCTTCAGGAGATAAACTTTTAACTTCTATGTTATCAATAGAAACATACGTGTCCATATGATTGCGGGGTAATAAAGGTTTACGAACCCTTTCAGGAGATAAACTTTGTGTGTGTGTGTGTGTGTCAAGATATGGGTTAAGGGGTGTATGTGTGTGGGTCTGGGAACACTGCATTATGTAACCTTCAGGAGAAATGTACAACTTCTATGTTTAATCAATAGAAACACTTTTTTCATATGCTTATGTGCGCAAGTGTGTCGGGTGTGTCACGTAGAGGGGTGTTGTGTGTGTGTGTGTGTGTGTGTGTGTGAGATTGTGGGTGTTGATGGTTTACGACCCCTTCAAAGAGTTTGATATAAACAGTTTTTCAAAGTTGAGCTCACATTTAAATGGTATCCAGTTTTATAAAATCAGTGCAAACTAAGTTATTTAGGTACTCTAGTGATGTCTTGGAGGAACTGTAAGTAAAAGTTGTATTATTTTACTGTATGTATTTTTGACAATATGCCAGTGTTACATGTCAGTACTAGCTAACTAACATAAACACAGTCAAATTTCACAAAAACATCAGAAGGTTTAGAAAGATGATCTAAATTGATAGACATTGTTTGATATAATGCTTTTCTGCCAACTATAATCTGTGTGGTGATGCTTTAGGGAAAATTCAAACTGAATATATATATTTATAATTTGTTCAATGTCAGCATTTGCACATACCCAAGCATGTAAGAATATGTTTTCTCAAAATTTGTTAGCCACTTAATTCGTATAAGTTCAATAAGTTTGATTCCAGAACCAAAGTACTCCAGTAGTCACACACTGTTATTTTCCTGTGCAATAATTTTCTGGTTTTAAGTGTCACTGTTTTGGTGCCATATATTATCATATCTTATTTTGAACAATGACTGTATAGTATAAATCTTTTAACAGGCGTTTTTGCACATTACAATATCCAGATATTAACGTTACAATACTGGGTACCAGTACTATTTCTAGGACTTCTACTCAGTCCAGTTTCTTAGAAACTTTATAATGTGATGCCTCAGTCTGTCTCACTAAGCTCTTGATATACAAAGCAAATATTATGACGCACCTTTTGTGCAAAGTTTAAATTTGTTATCTACTAACAATTTAATGTCAGTAACTTATTTGTATTTACTGTCAGCACTATGCCAGTGCCAAAGAGGATCTTATTTCCAGCTCCAACATTCACACATTATGAGAACATGCAGCAAAAACTTTTTTAAATAAGAACTGAATTTTAGCAGTAATTATTGTTCCACTTCAGCAGTTTATCTTACTTTATCATAATATATATATATATTTTATTTTAGTGGAATTTCTACTTGTTTCTAGTTGAATAATTTTACATTACACATGTAGAATAAAATATAGACAGCTGATATGATTTTATGTATTTTAAGATTTGCATTACATAGATTAGCTTTACAGTTTAAAAAAAAAAAAAAACTTTTCATAATGTACATAAAAGGCTTACTTGTTTCAACAACTAACTGGGTTCCAGAGCTAAAATAAATTCTCCTGTCTGAATTAGTCACACACTTAACCGAACCCTACATAATAAAAAAACATATTGACCTTGAATACATGTTAGCTATTAATTTTTTGGTTTGGTCTGGTTTTCTAATTATTGTTATCCAGAATGTAGATTATTCTGAGTGAATATCCAGCATTTTTCACCTCTAAAAGTTAGATTGGAGAGCATAGAAGTTCTGTACCCTCTGTCAGATCCTCTAAGTTGTGAAACCACTTGGGAGACCCAATGATGACTAAGGGAATATGTCATATTCTGGACATAAACTTATACAATATGTCATATCAGTACAAAACACATGCTTATGTACATAGGTGTGTCACATACAGGGGGTTTGTGCACGTGTGTGTGTGTGTCACGCACAGGGGTGTTGTGTGTGTGTGTGTTTGTGATTAAGAGTCTGATGACGTAGGATTATGTAACCTCCCCATCAATCATCCTCATCGGTTGAAAGGGGGGCGGGATATTGTGACGGATACGTTTTTCTGATTGGTTGAAAAGGGGCGGGACATTGTGACGTGGACGATTTTGATTGGCTGTCAGACCTGTCAAAATCGAAATAATGAAATATACCACCCATCCCTCTCTCTCTCACACACACACAAAGTCAAAAACCTGTTTTTTACAGATGCATGTGATTATCTGGGCAACATTTAAAAAGGCTCATGGAAATTTGATATCTACATTGGCAGTCAGAAACTCTTCAAAAATGTCAGCAGGGAAAATTCATTATTGCTTTTTAGAGATCAGATCATTTAGAGAGCCTTTCAATCCTAGTGTAATCTACACAGCCACACCTTCAAACTGGTCCTGCAAGATAGGATATGATAGGATGGATATAATATGGACTGTCAGAAAAGAATTGCAGCACAGTGGTACAATGACCAGCAATGCCAGCTCCAGGGTTTCCAAATCAACCATTAGCTTGGATTACTGTTTGAGTTTTGCATTGTCCTCCAGTGTCTATTAAGGTTTTCTTCATGGTCTCTAGATTCCCCTCACCTCCCATAGCACAGTGGTAGGTGGATTGGCTAGGGTAAAATACACCCAAGCTGTGGCTGCCTCACACATGCCACATGTGGTATCCACAAACATTTAGCCATATACTGTAGGTAAGATATGCATAACATTTTATATGCTACAGTAAATATGCTATTTTAGTACATGTGTATGCTTTAGCACACACTATACCACACAGAAACACACACACAGTCAACTGAGACTTTTATGAATACATATGTAAAAAATAACCAGTTTATGGCATCTTGAATAGGTTACATGCATGTCACAAATTGATCTAAATTATGAAATAGCCTGGCCTGTTCTCTTGAATTTGAACATCCTGTTGCTGCCGTGTAATAGCCACACCCTTTTTACACATGGTTAGTCTAATCTACCTTAAATACACTGGAATTTGACCAGGAAACAGTAAATCCCAATTCACTAAGACAACAATTAAACCTTTCAGGTCTGTAATACAGATTAATATGCTGCTAATTATATGAATAAACATGACTAGCCTACTCATGGAAGATACAAACTTAATATAAAGCTTAATATATAGTCATAATCAGGAAATCTTCATGGCATGTCAACACACATTTTTGCCTTGGCCAAGAACACTGTTGTCTCATAAATCCTGCATCATTAATTAGCCTATTTATAGAATTATGCAGCCTATTAATAGATCTGCCAATGAATGAAATTACTTCACAGCTGCCTGAAGCCTGTATTTACCCACAATTAACACTAACCCTTATTAAATTGGTCAGAGAGATGATTAAACAAATTCTAGGCCACAAATAGTTAACTAAAGCAATAAATGTCAATACACACAGTGCATATAAAAGTCTACACACCTCTTTTGAAATTGCAGGCTTTTGTGATAGTGTATTGGTTAGTGCAGATAGTAGCACAGTGCTACAACACTGTTCGGCCACTGCACAGATGATCACATAATGCACCCAGTCACATGGTCTGATGAGACCAGTGAGGCTCTGAAAGACTGTTTTGATACAACTGTGTGGGATTATTGAGAATTTAACAGACTGTGTTACGGGTTATATTAAATTTCTAGGCTGTACAGTGTTTTCCCATGTATCAACCCTGATATAAAGGCTCTCCTTAAAGAGAAAAAGAGGGTTTTTAAATCAGAAAATAAGGAGGAGCTGAAAAACAGAGAGTACAGAGAGAACTGAGAAAGAAGATCAGGCAAGGAAAAACCTGCTACAGGAGGAAGATGGAGGATCAACTGCAGCAGAACAATGCCAGTGGTGTGTGGTGTAGAATAATTTTATCATGTCTGATGTGTGTGTGCAAAGGAATGTGCCATATATGATATACATGTATGACCTGTTTAGCTTAACGTATAGCCTAGTGAGTGTTTAACTTGTGTGCATTGGAATGTGACCCTATAGGGTAAAGTAAGCTGGACTTAGGCAGAGTGGCCCCACCATTGCATACTCAAGGGGGGCCCAAATAAGAAACGGATGTTGGGAGGACAGGTAGGAATGTAGAGTGAAAACTAATGGGAGTCAAGGCATATATAATGGGGAAGACGGGTTGGAGAGGGAGTTGCTTTGAAAACCAAATCAGGATGTTATTGCATGATAATAACAGCCTTATTCTTCTGGCACCAAAACCCAATACTCGGAGTGATTTCTCCAACGATTGGTGACCCCAACATGATTGGAAAGGACAAAGGCATGGCTGATCACCATGGGCTTTCTTGGGGAGCAGCACAAACAGGTGCCACCTACACTGTAAAAAATGTCCGTAGTTTTAACGGTGAAATACTGTAAAGTAGCAACGGTAAAAACCTGTAAATTATAAAACATGAAATTACCGTGTAATTGACAGTTTAATACTGTTAATGTAAATACAAGAAAGTTTGATACTTTTGCATGACTGCTTTTTAAAAACTTTAACTTTTTTACCCTTCTGTTTTTTACAATAAATCACAATGATATGGTCAACAAGAATGTGTGTACCTCTAAGAAAATAAACCATTTTAGGCCTGCCCTTGTCTCTCCCATTAATAATATTACATGATCATTTAGATTTTAATGACTCCTTTACATTCAGAGAGGACTATATATATATATCATTTAAAAATATCATTTAATATAGGCCTATATTATGACCTATATGTTGAAAAACAGTTTTTTTTTTGGAAGTTCAGACTTGTCCAGTATGTACCATTACGCTGCATAATATAAAGAAACAGTAATTTTAACAATCATTTTGTGTTTTAAAATTATTGCCTATTGACATGTCCAATCAGCGCTCTAGACGTTACCTCACATGCGCCGGCGCCTTGGCGCCTTTTGCCCTTTCAACTGGCGTTTTTTCTCGGGAACAGCAAACAATGGACCAACCTCAGTGAGCTGCTAATTTTTTCCTCACAAAGTCTGTCTGGTGAGTACAAATAAACTCATTCTGTAAATTAAAGTTCAGTAATTGTTTTAGTTATTTGAATACAGCTTTTGTGATGTAAAGCGTTTATTTAATTTTCTTATCTTTAACGCCATTATAACTCACATGATGTGGACCTGTTGGCTGTCTAGATGGTAACGTTTTACCAATTTTTAATATATATCCTAATACATTGGAAATTAACGAATTCGCTCTGTTTTCTTTGATTTGAAACGTTTGTAACGCAGTTTAGTAATCTGGCGAGCCAAACTTCATGTGTAAACGATATCTCACATTGTTTATTAGTCGAGTTCATTATGAGGACGTTTTAAATATGCATTAAAATGTACACTTGCTGCTTTTGTAGTTTAACAGTGCAAAGTCCGAGGGAATATGTTCTGCACTGCAGACTGCATTGTAACGAACCTCGTGCCATTTTCAATTGTGTCGCAGTTGATTGCAAACAGTCGTTTTCCAAATATGGAGCATTTAAGAGTCATTTTTATCGGCGCCATAACAGCTCTACGACTGCTGTGACTGCATATGCAATGGTTAATACGGCCTTAACATGCAGTATTTCACTATGTAGTCATCAGTGCCAGGATGTGCCCAGTCTTGTTGCTCACTTAAAGAACCATATAAAGGAAGGTCGCGCAGTTTACTCTCCAGTGAGAGGGTGCAAAAGTGCTTTTCAAATAAAGTCTTCTTTTACCTCTCATATGTCTAGGAAGCACAGGAACTGTTCAGTTAACAGCATTAGTGATTCACATCGGCCTTCTGCATCAGAGATACCGGCTGTTTCAACTGAGCAATTTCCTGCTGACCTGGATCCAAATACAGGCGAAACAGAAGTAAGTGAAATGGGCTCAATTCCAAATTTTGACGATTTGTATTTGAGAAATGTTAGCCTTTTTTATCTGAAATTACAAGGACAGTTTCTTCTTCCAGCTTCTACAATACAAAATATTGTAGATGAGATGCAAAATATTCATGAATTGGGACAGACATATACTTTTAGTAAGCTACATTCACTTTTGCAGAATTTGTTGTTACCCAATGAGACAATTTCTCAAATCTTTGCTACTGTGAAGGAATCAGACTTGTTTTCTGTGTGTCATAAAGGACCTATGCGAACAGAGTATTCAAGAAGTCAGACCTTTAAAAAAGTATTCAAATATGTTGAACCAAAAAGAATACTTTTAGGTAGAGATGAGAATCGGACAGAGCAATTTGCATACTATATACCTGTGAAAGACACATTGAAGTGTCTGTTAAATTCAGATTTTGGGAGGAATTGCATTTCAGTGCACTTGCCTGAAAAAAACTCTAGTGATGTACTTTCTGATTGCACAGATGTCCAAATACTGAAGTGCAGGGATTTCTCTCAAGACAATCCAAGCCTCCAGCTACTGCTTTATCAGGATGTTTTTGAGGTGGTTAACCCTTTAGGGTCTGCACGAAAAAAACACAAAATTTTGGCTGTATACCCCTCTCTTGTTAATTTGCCAACTCATCTCAGGTCAAACACGGAACATATGCAGCTGGTTATGTTGTGCAAAGAGAAAGACTTTAAAGAATTCGGCCATGAAAGTGTTTTCTCTGAGTTAGTAGCAGACCTGAAAAACCTTGAGGAAAATGGAATTACTTTGTCAGATCAGTCTGTTATAAAAGGCATTCTTTACTGTATTGCTGGAGACAATTTAGGATCGCACTGCATTGGTGGATTCACCGAAAATTTTAGTCAGTCTAGCTATTTTTGCAGGTACTGTTTAATTACTAAAGAAGAATTCCAGAGTGTCGACCCAAATTTATGTGGTCCGCTACGCACTGTTGAGGGCTACAGTGCTGTTTTTAACCAATTACAGACCGAAAATGAAACAGTTCAAGGCATAAAGTTTGATTCAGTTTTCAACTCTTTGAAGAACTTTAAAGTGTGCCCACCTGGCTTGCCACCTTGCCTAGGTCACGACATTTTCGAAGGCGTGTTGTCTTATGTTGCTCTTTACGTCAAGTACTTTGTTAAGAAGTGGTTTACTTACCCAATTCTTAACCGTCGAATCAGGCAATTCAAATATAATGGCTCTGATGCTTTCACAAAACCTTGTGAAGTCACTTCTCATGGACCTAAGCTGGCAGGTCAGGCCATTCAGAATTGGAATTTTTTACGCCTTCTTCCTGTTATACTTGGCGATAGTGTGTTTGATCCTTCAGATGAGGTTTGGCAATTAACTCTACAGCTAAAGGACTGATTTGCAGAAAATTTCAGTGTCACAGGTAGCTTATTTGGAGGTTCTTATCCAAGAATACTTGGAGTCTAGAAAAGCAGCCTTTCCGGAAGTAAATCTTAAACCAAAACATCATTACCTGCGACACTATCCAGGTCTGATGCTCAAATTTGGCCCATTGATCAGATTATGGACAATGAGATTCGAAAGTAAGCATAGTTACTTCAAAAGATGTACCAGACATTTGAAGAATTTTAAAAATTTGTGTCGCACCCTTTCTGAAAGGCACCAGTTGTTTCAGGCCTATTTGACAGCTGGGTCTTGTCCCCCATTCTTGTATATGAAAGATAGTGGGTTTCTGTGGAAATACAGTATAAAGGAACTGTATACAAAAAGGGTTAACTGTTTGTCATTACAAATGAGGAGACAGTGGAGTTTGGTGAACTTTTGCTCATGTTTATCACAGAGCAGCGTGTGGATTTGCTGACCAGGGTGTTTATAGCAGATATTCTTCCTGAGTATCATTTGTACTCGCTGAGAAACACCAGTGTTTCAGTGTCTGAACATTGACAGCTTGCCTGACTATTACCCATTGACATCTTACATGTTGCAAGGATGTAGGGTAGTTCCACTAAAGCACAGCATAGTGTCTGATTAGGTCAGTACAAGTCTTTCACTGTTATCACATTGGATTGGATGGGTAATTGATGCTAAAAATAAAATACAAACCAAACTGATATTTTTTGCATCATAATATTTCACTGCCTGTTGTTTGCACAGCTGAATAGACCTGAAAAAGACTGAATCACCCCACATGTTGAATCATTTACACACCTGTATCATCATCCCCATCATGTGGCAAGGCTTCCACAGTTGCTTCAGACTGGGCTGACAATTTTAAAATACCATGGCAGAAGTTTCCAGAAGCATTGATTCAATGTTTAGAAAGGAAGAAAAGACCAAGCCCAAGATTACGACGAGATATGGTAAGAATTGTCGTGTCTGAAATGATGAAGGTATGTGACTGTCCCAGTAAACAAAGCTCTACAGCTGTTGCCAAAAAGATGGTGGCCAAATACCCTGCATCCTTGCAGGATGTTATCGAAGGTGATATAGCTGGATCAGGGTATCATTCGCTGGTCAAGCAGATTCAGAATCGCATAGAAAATGTGAAGAGACCCAATGTACCGAAAATCAAAAAACGCAGCAGAACAGAAGACTCTGACACAGAGGAGATTCCTGCTGAAAGAAAGGCAGTGGTTCAAGACACTTATGGCTGCGTGAATTGGGATTTAAAATTTATGCCGCTCAATTAGACTAGAGAGCCAGCTGGATAAACAAGAAAGGATGAAGACCAAGTCTAAAACACTAAATGTTGAGCCAGAAGAAGTTAGCAACCTTCTGAAAGCAACATACTTTTCTCAACGCAAAGACAAACAACGGAGCAAGCATACAACAGCTTTGTGAGAACTGGCCTTTTCTATTTCAAGAGACTGGTATGTGTGTACACTTCAAGCACCTACGGGAATTGATCTGAAGGAGATGTTCCTTAAAAGCTTGGATAAAAAGGGACAGCGGCTTCTGAACTTTAAAACAGTTGGTGCAAAGAAGACAAAAGTACTGCAAACTGCTGCAAAACTAGATGTTATGAGGTTTCAAACTGAGGGATGCAGTGAAGATTTGAAAGATGTGATGCTGCTTCTGCTTGCCTACTTTGATGAAAAGGAAGAGGTGATGTTCATTATGTGAAAGACTCTTGCCTTGTTGAAGATGTGGAGGTAGACAAGTTACCAGCAACACCCTGCATCATTGTCTGTGGTAAGTTTGAATGAATAAAATTTAGTGTCATATTTTAACATTTAAAGAATAGTTCACTCAAACATGAAAATTCTATTATTTACTCACACTTAATTTGTTCCAAACCTGTGTAAATTTCTTTCTTCTGCTGTACACAAAGATATTTTGAAGAATAACAGCAACCAAACAGTTGTGGGGCAACACTGACTTTCATAGTAAGGAAAAAAAAAAATCTGGAAATCAGTGGTGCCCCCAAACTGTTTGGTTACAAACATTCTTCAAAATATCTTCCTCTGTGTTCAGCAGAACAAAGAAATTTATACAGATTTGAAATTATGTGAGGGTGAGTAAATGATGACAGAACTGATGACAGAAACTAGACCTTAGACACTAACTTAGCGAGATAAGAGTTCACCCAAAAATGAAAATTCTGTCATGAATTATTCACCCTCGTGTCGTTCCAAACCTGTAAGACCTTTGTTCATCTTCTGAACACAATTTATGATATTTTTAATAAAATCCGAGTGCTTTCCGAACCTCTATTCATCCATCCATCCATCGACAGCAAGGGTCCTACAGGCCCAGAAAGCTAGTTAGAACATCGACAAAATACTCCGTGTGACATCAGTGGTCCAACCGTGGTCTCATTTGTTAACATTAGGTAATGTATTTACTAAACTGAACTAACAATGGGAATTACATTTGTAACAGTTTAATCTTCGTTTTTGTTAGAAAAATACAGTTGTTTATTGTTTATTCATGTTAGATCACAGTACATTAACTGATGTTGAAAGTAAGCAAGATTAATAAATTCTGTAGAAGTATTGTTCAGTCTTAGTTCATGTTAAAGGGTTAGTTCGCCCAAAAATTGTCATTAAAGGATTAGTTCACCTCCAGAATAAAAATTTACTTATAATTTACTCATCCCCATGCAATAAGGTGTTCATGTCTTTCTTTCTTCAGTTGCAAAAACATTAAGATTATTGAGGAAAACATTCCAGGATTTGTCCAAATTGCCATTTTGTTGCAGATTCAAAGATCCCAGCTAAGGAATAAGGGTCTTATCTAGTGAAACGATTGGTTGTTTTCTTAAAAAAAAAAAAAAAATAAAATTTATATATTTTTTAATCACAAATACTTGTCTTGCATTATGAGATGAGTGTCACGTTACATAATCCCAATGAAATTCACTATATGGAGAAAATCCTGAAATTTTTTCCTCAAAATCCTTAATTTCTTTGCAACCAAAGAAATGAAGACTTGAACATCTTTGATGACATGGGGGTGAGTACATTTTCAGTAAATTATTCTGGAAGTAAACTACTCCTTTAATTACTCACCCTTATGTCATTCCAAACCTGTAAGACTTTTGCTCATCTTCGGAACACAAGTGAAGATATTTTTAATGAAATTTGAGAGATTTCTGTACATCTATTGACAGTCTCTGCAACTAGCACTTTCAAAGTCCGGAAAGGTAGTAAAGACATCATTAAAGTAAACCATGTAACTCCAGTGGATTCACCTCAAATTATGAAGTGTCGTGGCTGCTTTGTTTGTGCAAAAGAGCATAATTTACTACTTTTCATTTTTGGGTGTACTAACCCTTTCATTGAAGTTGCTAACTTAAGTTAACAAATGATACCTTATTGTAGTGTTACAGAAACGTTCACCCCAACATTAAATGGTGAAAAAATGACATTCTAAATCCATTCTGACTTCTGCCGATCACAAAGGATATATTTTCAAGAATGTTACAATGCTGATTTCCGTAAGATTTAATTAATATATGACTTTGATTACAGTAATACTCTCTACAAATGTTTTGTTGTGGTTAAAGGTATATTTCACCCAAAAATGAAAATTCTGTCATTTACTCACCCTTAAGTGGTCCCAAAACTATGAATTTCTTCTGCTAAACACAATATAATTTGAAAAATATCAGTAACCAGGCAGTTTCAAGTCCCCATTGGTTTCCATAGTATTTTTGCTCATACTATGGAAGTCAATGGGCTCCAGTAACTGTTTGGTTACCCACATTCTTTGAAATGTCTTATGTTCAACTGAAGAAGGAAACTTACAGGTTTGGAACAATTTGAGGGGGAGTAAATGACTATTTTTTGGTGAACTAACCCTTTAATCTATATTTGAGGGCAACATTCCGTCATTACCTTCTCTTTTTTAGGTGCTTCTTCAGCATAAACCCAGAGAAGGCCACCAAAGTTGAATCAAGGAAAAACAAAAAAACAGCTCCCAGTGAACCCCCAAGTCCTTACACTTATAGCAGACCTTGCTGATCACGAATGGAGAGCAGATTAAGGTTGGACAGAACCTTTTTTTGACAGATGTCTGAAGATTCCGTTGATGGTGATATTGCTTTTCAAATTTGAGTTATCTGGATTTACACTGGAAGATGCTTGAACTTTTAAGGTTGAAAATGACTTAAATGTGAGTGCTTTTCTCTAAAAAACCATTTTTATTTTTGCCAAAATACTGTTTTGTACTATACCAGTAATGATTGGAGCAGCTAACAAAACATTGTGACTACCTAAAATAAAGTCACCTGTTCATTAATATTTAGTAATAGTATCTACACGTATATTTTTTTCTTGGATTTCCTTATTTGACCTGTTTGAAAAAGGAATTTCTAGAGTGTGTTAAAAGAGTAGTTCAATTATATTTACATTACTAATGATTTACTTACCCATAGGCCATCCAGGATGTACATCAGAACAAAAAATTTTTAGGAAAGTTAAGATTGATGATTAAGGTTGATTAAGATTCATTTTAATTTCTCTTCTGAAGTCAGTAAGTATACAATTTGAATGGATTAAAACAATTTCTACATTTAAGTTTTCCTACAGGATGTTTTGTACATCTTAGATTGTACGAAAGCTGCATGTTTATGCTTTCGAAGCATTTGGTTCATGATTAATACATTCTGTTAATAGAATGGTGTGTGGTCTTGTTCAGGTCATTGAATGTGTTTCTTTCTGGTAAAGATTGTAATCATTTTAAATGTTGAAATACATTGTTTTACTGCTGTTTTAAGGAGAAGATGGTTGTTCGAAGTATGTATTTATTTCGAATGTTTACTTCTTATGTTTGTGGCATTAAAATAAAAAGTATATTTGCTTTTCATACCAGTTCTATGTGTTCTTGTTAAAATTTACAAAATTTCTTTTACTAAAGGTACTTTTTTCTGGCAACCACAGCTGCCAGTTTTTTACCGTAAATTTTACGGGATTTTTTTTTTTCAGTGTACAAAGGTAAGTGGTTTTTGCTTACATACTTAGTTTGTGTTGTTTTCCGGGGATGGCCTGTGGTGGTAAGGACGCTTAATAAAGATCCCTCCAATTTAAAGAACTTTGAAAGGGTTTTGCTTCCAGAGGAAATAAATGCATGCACTAGACCTCACTGTAAAAAAAAAAAAAATCACGTAAAAACGTGTATTTTACGGTAAAATATTGGCAGCTGTGGTTGCCAGAATTTTACCGCAAATTGTACAGTGACACTGTTCACCACTTTACGATATGCTTTATTAGCAACCGTAAATTTCACAGTTGAGAACTGTTTACAACAAATTACTGTTAATAAAACAACAATGTAAACCTGTTTATGGTAAACTACTGTAAGATAAATATACTGTAAACCTAATTACAGTCTCAGATAAAAACCACAACACAACCGTAAATCATATTACGGTATTTTATTGTAAAGTTCAAATTTACGGTAAATTACTGGCAGCTGTGGTTGCCAGAATTTTACCGTAAAAAACACAGTACAACACATAATGCATTAGTTGGTTTGCCTAGATTTTACTGTCAACTTTTTATGATAAATTACTAAGTGAATAAGGTCCACTGTAAACCAAGGCACAAAAATCATCGTCAGACTAAAGCAAGAAAACGTACATACTCAGTGTTAAAAACAGTTTGAATTGATCAAATACCTTGTCCAATACTCACAAATTAGTAATGAAATCTTGAAAAAAACAGCACGTCCATATGATGGATAATCCATGGTGAAAAACAAACATTATCTCTCAGGGCTTACTTGCCCTGGTTGAACAAGAGGAATAAGTCACTGAGTCCAGACTTGTGTGAAGATATGGGATAGACTTGGACATGATGTTCAAGAAACTGGAAGCTACAGCATGTACGGTCACTAGTTCAGCTTGAGGACTTGCAGGTTGTCCACTGTGGGCTGATCTGATCCTCTCTGCAGCCAGAAAACATCCACAAAGCACAGGTTAGACTGATGCAGTGTTTGTGCATGATGCCTACACAGAGATAAACAGCATTCTAGTTGTTCAATAAGTGGTTCACAAATATGTTCAACTTTGCTCCAATGAATTATACATTAATGAAGGCAATATTTATTTATTAATTTAGTTTTGCAGGTCATTTTTATAACTGATGGTCTCAAGGAGAAAGTTCTCATTTCATACAAGTCATCATAAGCATTTATTTTATGTCTGTTGACATGAAGATCAGACACAGTTGCCTCCACTGAAGCAATCAATAATCAAATTTACTACAACACTGACCAGTAACCAGGTCAAATGTACAACCACTGACCAATATTTATCCTGGACAAGACCAGCGTCTGATCAAAAGGGATGATTTGTAGAACAGGAAAGATTGATGAGGTCCATTTCAAGAACAACTGCTGGCAGATGACAGCAACAAAGACAGTAAGAAATATACTGCCTTAACTGAAAGTAAAATCATCTCAAGCATCTCGATGTAGGTTGTAAACTACAATCAAATGATTATATTAAATAAATCAATGGCTAATCGAGTGCCTCACCTGGTAGAACGTGTCCCACATACTGTACTGTTCTTCAGGCAGTCGAGCTCCAGTTCCAGCTCAGGCCCTTTGCTGCAAATCATCCCATCTCTCTCCACTGTGTTTTTACTGCCACTGGCCAAAAAAACAAAAATTACAATCTTTAAAATACAAAAAAACTGATTTGCTTCTTGGATAAAGAGTTTAGAATCTCCCCATGTTCCTGGTCATCACAGCGGGCAGCCAGTGGTTTCCTCCAAGTCCATAACCGCTCAGGAGTTTAAATACATACATGAAATGTTGCAGAAGTGAAATTCTTTTCATTTTAATAATTTTTTTAAAATAAAAAAAATCAAAACTATGTTCCGTTCATGAGTGTGTTGGTCCGTAAAATTTTGAAAAGCACGTGACTTGAGGCTGAGCTCCGATTGGCTTATTTTAAATTGTCCTTGAACCCTCCCAGTGTCGTTAGCGAATCAGTGTTGTTTTTATATATTTGGCCTCATGTGATTGGAGCATTCTCAACGAGTCTCATTAGCACTCAGCAGATCGTCAGTTAACAGCCGCCACTGATTGTGATTCTTCTCCATTCACCGGTGGGAAACAACATCAACTAGCACTTTAAAAGATAATAGAGCATTTCACCTCACACTTCCTTAAATGAACTCAGGCTTTAATGGGCATTAAACGATAGATATCTACAAGATATGTTTGTAACCATCTCCAAAACACTTAATCAACAGTGTGGTTCATTTCTGTGAAGCCTTCAATGAAGTACAAGCTGCAGCAACCAAAATAAACCTGGGCATTATCAGAGCCAAATAAACACAAAACCACAAAACAACCACAAACACACAAACAATTACAGCCTATAATCATTTTTATTGGATATCGCACATTAATTATCAGATTCAACCCATATTTAAACATATTTTAATTTGAAATCAACCTAATTTAACAAACACATTCCATATTTTTAACATCTTGTTTCTGTAGAAATGAAGGTATGTTTTTGCTGAATGGTGAAAGGTTTTATATTGTAAATTTAAATAAACATATCAGCAAAATCTGTAATTTAGACAGAGTAATACCTTTGATTTTAAGGTAATTACTTGTTTATGAAGTTACAGCATTTTACTGTTAATTTTACCAAAAGTTTCTATTTTCACAGTAACAATGTGTATTTTTTACATATTAGGACAGTAAAAATGAAAGTACCTACTGTTTCATTATTTATGGTAATTTGATGTATGTACTACGGTGATATACTATTTTTGACTTTACTTTTACTGTTGCTATTTCACAGTTTTTTACTGTAATTTTCACGTACATTTTTACAGTGCATGTACTGTTAAGTGGGCCTTGATGGATAGCAGTACATAAAAAGTAACTGGTAGATGAGCATTGCATTGGTCTGTATTGCTGCTAAGAGGGCCTTGATGGATAGCAGCAAAAGGAAATACAGACAAACAAGTATGAGTGAGCGCATATGAGCATCTACCATACCGTTAAGAGGGCCTTGATGGATAGCAACAAAAACTAAAATTCAATTCAATTCAGTTTATTTTGTATAGCGCCTTTTACAATGAACATTGTCTCAAAGCAGCTTTACAAAAGAAGAAAACAAAGAAAGGGGAGGGGAAAATGAAAAATAATAATAAAAAATAACTAATTAACTAGAAATAAAAATAAATTATTAAATGATATAGTTAGACTATTATATTTTATCCCTAATGAGCAAGCCTGTGGCAACGGTGGCAAGGAAAAACTCCCTGGGATGGAAGGAAGAAACCTTGAGAGGAACCAGGCTCAGAAGGGAACCCATCCTCATTTGGGTGACACTAAACAGTAAATAATGTAACTGTAACTGATTAATGTCCTTTCTACAACAGAAATCAATGACCCATGAGGAACTACACTGTCAGTGTAGTTTCTAAGGTCATTATAGACACTAGTTCTTTGCTGTCACAAGCTGACAGGTGAAAGCAGAAAGCAGATGATATGGGTAAGTGCGCATGATCAAACTACCGCTTGTATGTAAGGAACCGCAGCAGTTATTATAGATATTATTTTATGAGAAAATAAGACAAGTATGACATGCATATGAGCATCTACTGTACTGTTAAGAGGGCCTTGATGGATAGCAACAAAAACTAAAAGCGGGCAAATATTGGTAAGTGCACATAATTAAAGTACTGCTTGTGTGTAGGGACTGCAAAGGTTATTATAGATATTGTTTTATGAGAAAATACCTCTTGCATGTCAATGCAGTGTATTGCTACTGGTGGTACAAAGAAAGTTTTTTAATGAGTAATTATGAGTTTTTATGAGTAACTAATATTACATAAGTATTATTTTGCTGTGCTGAGAAAGTGTATCAATAAAATAATTATGAGTCACTCCAGAAAGTGGAGAATAGGAAGAGAGTGTGTTAGTGTAAGAGTTTGATAGTTTGAGTGCATGAGAGCTCTATGTCTGTGTGTGTGTTTGTCTGGAGAATATAAGCTTTGCATCCAGTGGACAGGGGTCTGTTCCCCGAGGGTACTGTCACACTGGAGACGAGTGAGTGTGTATGAGCCCTGTAAATAAAGGGACAAAGTAGAGAATCGTACTATAAGAGATAAAATTGTTTAAAATCCTTTTTTGATATTGTAGTAGAAATTGGGTTGTTGTAGGGTTGAGAAAGTTTTTTCTGTTGTATAAATAATTTGAGTTGTTGGCAAGTGAGAATAGGACAATAATAAGGTATGACATATTAAGAAAAAGTGGCGATCATTGTTTGGCTTTGTGGATGAAGGTGGAGTGTTATATGATTGTATAAAACTGCATGTCACTTTAAATAAGTTTAATAATAAAATAGCTAAATAAGTATAAATTCTAAGCAATAAGGTAATAGTTGTGGTGTCAGAGACTACATGACGTAAAGGCATGCTCTCCTGTGGAAACATAATGTTGAAACACCTGTTGTGTAAAGACGTTATAACTAAGTTCTCAAACAAATGGTAAAAAAGAACTAAAGGTATGATGACAAAATGGCCAAAGGAAGGGACATTTGATGTGGCACTGTGTGAGGCAATGGAGACTCTGATAAAAAAATTTACAAGACTACAGCGAGAAACAAAAAGAGTACGCAGAGAAAAATAAACAGACACCAAGAGAGAGGGGTGTTGGCTCTATTTAAGAAAAAAGGGGAAGAGTTGGTGAAAAAGAAAAAGCAGGAGAGGAAAAAGCTAAAAAAGTCAGACAGAATAACAGCAGGGAGGGGTTGGCTACACCACCCCCGTATGTCACCCCTGTATATCAATTCTGTACTGATAAGTGAAGAGTGGATAGACAAGACCAGTAAAACACCAGAATAACTAAGAAGTGATACAGATAAAGAGTTTAAAACTAGGAGTAGATGATTATACAGTATGAAGAGTATGAAGGTGAAGAGGAGTTATCATTTACAGCAGGAAGTTGGAAATGGGGAAGAGATACAGACTAAAGTCTCAATTTTAATTAAAAACGTACAGTGTCGTGGGCTACTCAGGACCTTGAGGGGCTTATCACTCACCTTCCTAGCATCCACGAAGGAGCTGGATAAAGTGTTAGAGGATGAGACAACTGAAGAAATATTATCAAGAGACCAGGGAGGATCCAGAGGGTGATCCATTACTGGCTACACTGTTTAGACAGGCAGTGAAAAAGCCATGCCACAGCCTGTAAAGTGCAAGCTGGAAGATGTTCTGTGACCATGTTTCACATGCTGTTGACTAATACAGGAAGAATGAGCAGAAACTTAGAACCCAAAAAAGAGATACAAAGGAAACTGACTCAGTTGCGACTTGAAGAACTGACAAATGAACATAAGAAAAAGGTCCAAGCGACAATATGGAAAGAGGAAGCAGAGCAGATGTCAGTAAGAACCCCTGTCAGTACACCCTCTGCCCTCCAGCTGGCTCCACCTACAACAATAACATCACTTGCAGCACTTATTCCAACTACACATCAGGTGCCTGCACCCATCATCCAGGTTTATACCCGCCAACCAGAGCAGAAAGAGTGGAGATTGGAGAAACATCCACCAGGATGTTTAACTTTCCACCAGGAGTGTGCTAGGGATGTGGACAGACTGGACATACACATCCATGGCCACAGCCCCCTGGGGGTGTGATTGGGGGAGGGTGGCAGCAGCCTTTTCAGGGTCCTGCTCAAGGCCCAGTAAACCCTTGGGGAGATCCAAAACATGGTTATTAGGGATGCCCAGAGAATCCCATAGGAGAAAACCAGTTACCAATTCTAACAACTAATGCTGAACAAGAACCCATGCTACACATTAAGGTAGTAGGAAAAAACACACCCATGTTAGTAGACACAGGAGCAGTTTATACATGCATAAGTTCAAATTTTGCCTAACATCTCCCCATGTCTGAGAAATTTGCAAAGACTGTAGGATTCTTGGGACAGAAGCAGCTAATTCCTATTACTGCTCCAGTTCATCTACAGTCTAACAATAAAAGCGTGACTATACCTAATCTAGTCTCAAATCAGACTCCTGTTAATTTGTTAAGAAGAGATGCATTATGTAAATTAGCGCTATAAATATGGTGCTCTCCAGAAGGTGTGTATGTAGATATGAAAGGTATAGGAAACCAAATGATGATTACTGAGCCAAAAGCAAATGTGTACTAGATAGGACAGATAGAAAGTGGTGTAAGTCATGTAATCAATAAATGGGGGAAGTTCACTGAAGCATAGATTCCTGAGGCAAAATTACCCAGTGGCGGACCGTCAGGGTCAGCAAGGCCTTCTCTGCTGGCCTAAACAGCAGTGATCTGAATCACTGACTTGCATTTTAATATATTTAATATATTTTTCCATGGGCAGCACGGTGGCTTAGTGGTTAGCACTGTTACCTCACAGCAAGAAGGTCCTGGGTTCGAATCCCTGGGTCGAACTGGGGCCTTTCTGTGTGGAGTTTGCATGTTCACCCCGTGCCTGTGTGGGTTTACTCCAGGTACTCCGGTTTCCTCCCACAGTCCAAAGAGATGTACATTAGGTTGATTGGTAAATACATTAGGTTGATTCTAAATTGTCCATGTGAGTGAGTGTGTGTGTGTGTGTGTGGGGTTGTTTGTCTGTGTGTGGCCCTGCGATGGACTGGCGACCTGTCCAGGGTGTACCCCTGCCTTTTGCCCTATGTGCGGTGGGATAGGCTCCAGCAGACCCCCGTGACCCTAGGAGTCCTAGGAATAAGTGGGTATAGAGAATGAATGAATGAATATTTTTCCATGTGTATTAAATTATTCCCAGTAGTCTATTCTCTACATTTTATAGCTTTTCTTGGTTGTGCTGCTTCCAGTAGTGTATATTTATGATAAGAGTATTTATCCAATCATATTTCAGCCAGTAGATGACATCATGTGTCACCAGGGTGAAAGAAATCTGCCTTAAGGCCTTCAGAATCAATAGTGCAGGCGCCTGGAGCTTAAAATAAGTGGCAATGAAACTGTTCCATTAACCAATCAGATTTGGGGTTGGAGTCACTGGGGCCATCTAGCAGGCATACGATTACGGCAGCAATTTCCTGTCCTTTGATTGGATAATTGGAGTAGTCAGAGGCAGCCCATATACATTGTTTCTATATTCGCTGCGTCTCATTTCGGATGCTGCGTCCTCCGGAGATTGCAGTTTGCTGCATACGGCATCAAGAATGTCTTTTTTGAGAAAAGTAACCGTAATAAAATGGACTATTCCTTGTGAGGTGGGAAATACTGTAGACTAATTTCTTTTTTACTTTGTTATTTAACGGATGATTTGTATCTATTGCTGCGGCATCCAGGGGCAATTCTAGAATTTTCATTTAAGGGGAGGCTCAGCCCCCAATGAGGGTAAAATAGTAATAAATAAATAAATAAATAAAATAAAATAAAGGTGTGACAGGGTAGGATGGTAAACTTACTGCAGCATTCCACTGTACTGCATAGATGTGTCTAACATTTGAGTACTGAACAAGACAAATACGAGTCTTCCTGATCTCACACACACACTCACACACACACACACACACACACACTCACTCACTCACACACACACACACACACTCACTCACACACTCACACACACTTGTGCTTTGATCCTTGCTCTGCGATGCCGTGGTCTATGGATTGAAGAACCCACTGAAAGATGGGGAGGAGCCGAAGTCTGCTGCCGTTTTCATATGAAATTTAAAGGGGACTGAGGCGATCACAAATTTAGTAGAAAATGGCCTAGAGACGCCAAAGGTGGCATCATAATGATGGTATAGAGGTGGATTAATTCAGGAAGGGCACCAGTGAAGGCCTAGGTGTGAAATGCATGGCCTGCCACTGCAATTACCAAATTTAGAGTTTCACTGTACAATGATATATGACCCAGACAAAGATTCTAGCCTAGAAAAGACATGGCAAGAAGAAATAAAAAAGCAGGAAATTGAATTGATCACACAATACATCATCATAGGTAAACAAGGGGTAGCTATAAATATAGCTGAGTGTGAATTCGTAAAAAGGTGGTTCAATGTAGCAGATTCTGTTCCGCATGTAACATTATAAGTAGGGAAAAATTGGAGATCAAAAGACTTAGCTAAACAAAGCCAATGGGAGTCAACAATAAACCCATAGATTTTTCACTCTGCTGATAAAAGCTATATCAAAATCTTGTGTGGTAATGAATTGATTGGTACTCCTCAGGAAGTTGTTTTTAGTCAAAGCCACAAACACAAATGATATCAACATATGAAGTACTAGAGACAGTTGAAGCTGAGCCACATAGGGAAATGGAAAGTCAGGTCCCATCTGAGTTAGGGTTTCAGTATGACACAGATGTTGGACTCATAAAGTCAGCCAGCCCAATCCAAATACAGCTCAGATTAAATGCACAACTACCCAGAAAGACACAATATCCTCTGCAACCTAAGGCAGAAGCAGACATAAAAAATACTATTGAAGGCCTCGTAAAAGCAGGTGTGTTAATAGAAACAACCAGTTTTTGTAATACTCCAATTTTTCCTGTGATCAAAGCAGATAAATCTAAATGGCACCTTGTTCATGACAACAATCAATGATATAGCAAAGGAACATCCAGCTGATGTTCCAAATCCACACACACTACTAACCAATGTCCCTCCCGGAGCCGAATACTTCACTGTGATTGATCTTTGTTCGGCCTTTTTCAGTGTTCCAGTGGCAGAAGAAAGTAGATATCTGTGTGCATTTACATATGTTGGTACAGTAAGCAACATACGTACACCAGAATGCAGCAATGGTTTAAGCATTCACCACATACTGTATATTCAATCAGGTTCTTAAGGCTGATTTAGATGACCTGATGATAGACAGTTCATTGTTCATTGTAATATATGGATGATATAATGATCTGCTCAACATCCCTAGAACAATGCCATAGAGATTCCATTAAGGTGCTTAGTAAATTAGCTCAGGGGTGTCATGAGGAATATGCAGTAAAAACAGCTCCCTTGAGGGAAATAATGAAAGAAGTAGGACTACAAAATCTAAGTGCTTCTCAAGATGGAATACAGATGCATTGGTAGCATTTGAATCTATAAAGAAAGAACTGCAAACAGCGCCTACCTTAGGTACACCTGATTATACTAAACCGTTCCACCTATATGTGCAAGGCCCTTAACCTCTGCTCCAGGGGCGCTGTATCATGGCTGACCCTTCGCTCTGACCCCACCCTCCAAGGCTGGTATATGCAAAGAAAGAATTTCACTGTGCTGTAATGTATATGCTGTAATGTACATGCTATCAGCAAGGACTTGCAGCAGTATATTACGCATATGAGAAAGTTTCTGCATTAACTATGTGTTACCCAGTAATCATTTATACAAATCACAAAGTTGTAGAGTTGTTAGAACAAGGGAAATTTGTTCTAACTCTGGCTCATATTCTAGCTTATTCCTCACTGCTCACATGTCCAGATGTTACTAGATGTAACAGTTAACTCGGCTGAATTCTTATGAAAGCGAGCCTCATGTGTAGCTAATTCATTGGCATTCACTAGGTTATGGCCCAATCTTGAATTTATACCAATATCTGAAGCAGAAGTCACTTACTTTGTCGATGGGTCTAGTTTTAGAGATCATTTAGGAACTCACACAGAGTATTCAGTGGTAATGAAGGATGGAGAGGAATTCAAACCCGTTCTATCTCAACACTGTTTACAGCCATGCTCCGCTCAGTTAGCAGAACTAAAAGCTCTCACAGCTGCATGCCAATTAGCAAAGGGCCAGATAGCAAATATTTTACGGAGTCAGCCTATGCTCATGGTGTATGTCATCTGTTTGGAGCAGTATGGAAACAGAGAGGTTTTAAAAAGAGTGATGAAACCCCCATTCAACATGCCAAACAGATAGGGCAATTAATGTCTGCTATGATGTTACCAAAACAATTGTCAGTTGTTAAATGTCAAGCCCATAAAGAAGGAAATGACTATGTCACTAAAGGTAACAACATAGCAGAATCAAAACAGGCCTCGGGATGTCAAGTAGCAGTATTAGCTCCAGTAGTTCTTATAGAGCCACGGCCTCAGTTGGAGGATATTATTCGGATTCAACAGCAAGCAGGCCCATATGAACACTCTATGTGACATCAGAGGGGAGGTCAGAAAGATGCACAGGAAATTTGGCGGTCACATGAATGTCAAATCATTTCACCAACCACACTCTTAAATATTCTGATTCCAGATGCTCATGGGTTTGACCATTGCGCAAGAGGAGAGGTGATAAGGAACAACAAGCGTATTGGGCTCCATATTTACATGCAATGCTGGATGAATTTTTATCCTGGTGTGAAGTATGTGCCAAAAATAATGTTAGGAAAAGAACAGTGACACCTATAGGCCATATATCGATCCCAGAAGGGCCATTTAAGCACTTAGTGATGGATTATGTGGTTATGATAAAGCGAGTTCAAGGCAAAATGTATATGCTTGTAATCATTGACAGATTCAGTAGATGGGTAGAAGCAGTACCATCGGCAGATGAGGGGGCAGGGAGAGTTATCAAATTTCTCACAAGGGAAGTAATACCTAGATTTGGCATTCCATCGGAGATTAGTTCAGATAACAGATCAGCGTTCATTCAGAAAACTGTAAAGCAAGTACTGCAGCAACTGAGTATAAAACAAAGATTAGGATGTGTTTACCATCCACAATCTCAAAGAATGGTAGAAAGAATAAATGGTACCCTCAAGGCCAAATCTGTGAAAGTACTAAACTTAACTGGGTTGATGCTTTACCTCTTGCACTAATGAGCTATCGCATGCAAACTAACAGAAGCACACAACTAACCCTGCATGAAATGCTTATAGGTCGACCCATGCCTGTGCCATATTGCAGAAGCCCTTATAAAGGGCCGCCGTTAGAGCAACTGCAAATGGAACTCAGGTCTTATATGAAGAAACTAACTGCAATACATAAGGCAATCTATGTACAGGAGACAAGCAAGGAGCCCAGTGAAGAGGCAGTCACTACATGCCCAATTGTTCCAGGAGACCAGATATCTGAGAGTGTTCCGGAGTAAGTGGAACAAACCCAGAAGGGAGGGGCCCTACAAAGTCATAGCAGCCACTCCAACAGCAGTTAAGGTGGAAGTCAGAACCACATGGTATCATTTGAACCACTGTACGAGAGTCAACAAAGTAAGTTCAGAAAGAGAAGGAGGAAAAAAAACATGAAAAAGATGATTAGAGATGAGCCATGCCTTGGGGGAAGGACTAGCCAGACCTCTCCCCAAAAGGCGGCCCTCTATGATGCACAAAGTATCTGAGTCAAAGACATTTATACTATAGCAAGGACATTCTGAATGATGCTGACATTTATCCTGTGTTGTGTTATGCATGTTCCATTTTACGTTTGAAGTGATTTACATAACTATGGCAATCATAGGAAAGTGCTGTACTGATTACACGCTCATTGTATGTCACTATGTTGTGAAAAGTAGAGCATGTTTAAAAAAATCATGGAAATTGAGTCTTTTACTCCTTCCTAGTCAAGTGTGGAAGGAGAGGTTTGGCTGATTCTTCGCTAGAGTGCGGATACATAATTAGGTTATTGATAAAAGCAGTGATTTAATTTAATCACTAGATAGTGTAAAAAGAGTAAGGTATGGATCTGCACTCTAGGTAACAACAATTGGTATGGGACTTATAAGTCCCACTGGGAAATGAAGAATAATTTTATCATGTCTGATGTGTGTATGCAAAGGAATGTGCCATATATGATATACATGTATGACCTGTTTAGTTTAATGTGTAGCCTAGTGAGTGTTTAACTTGTGTGCATTGGAATGTGACCCTATAGGGTAAAGTAAGCCGGACTTAGACAGAGTGGCCCCACCATTGCATACTCAAGGGGGGCCCAAATAAGAAACAGACATTGGGAGGACAGGTAGGAATGTAGAGTGAAAACTAATGGTAGTCAAAGCATATATAATGGGGAAGACGGGTTGGAGAGGGAGTTGCTTCGCCAACCAACTCAGGCTGTTATTGCATGATAATAACAGCCTTATTCTTCTGGAACCAAAACAACAGTGGAAGGGGCTCAAAACCATTACTGGTCATAAGGAGCCCAGCTCTCAGGCTGTGGGTGATCAGAAGTGGGTGAACGACCTGAATCTATTCTTAAATAGATTTGATCAGCTACCCTCCACGGTCCCCAAAAAGTCCACGCTGATGCTGAAACCCCCTTCTCTGCTCTCACAGCAAGTTACTCCGGCCCCACCTCTCCTCTTCATGCTGCACTCAGCTCACAGCCTACCCACAATACATCTCTCCACAACACATCAGACCTATCCCCCCTACCAGTCTACACTGCAGACTTCATGTTCAGCTCAGCATCCTGTCATGTACAGAAGTTCTCTGACGACTCTGCCATCATCGGCCTGATCTCAGATGATGATGACAGGGAGCACAGAGAACTGATCCAGGACTTTGTGAACTGCTGCCAACGGAACTGCCTCCAGATAAATGCGGGAAAAACCAAAGAGTTGGTGGTGGATTTCTGCAGGCACAAACACCCTTCACTACCACCAGTGAACATTCAGGGAAAGGACATTGAGAGAATGAATTCCTATAAATACCTGGGTGTTCATCTGAACAACAATCTGGACTGAACAGATAACACGGACGCTATCTTTAAGAAAGGACAGAGCAGACTCTTTCTGCTGAGGAGATTAAGGTCTTTTGGAGTGCAGGGAGCACCTACTGATGACCTTTTTTGACTCTGTGGTGGCCTCATCCATCTTCTATGGAGTGGTCTGCTGGTGCAGCAGCATCTCTATGGCAGAAAGGAAGAGACTGGACAATCTAATCAGGAAGGCCAGCTCAGGAGGATCGTAGCTATCATCCTTGCTGGAGAATGACTCTCACTCCCTGTATGACACAGTTACATCTCTAAGCAGCTTTTTCAGTGACAGACTGTTCCATCCTAAATGTCTGAAGGAGCGATACAGAAGGTACAGAAGGTCTTTTCTCCCTACTGCTATTAGACTTTACAATAAGAGCTGCTCAGAGTGAACCAGTCACCCTAATACACATTGTTCATACTGATATTTTAATACTGATTTTTATACTGTGTTATAACTGTGAATAACCTGTCATCATAATACACACTGTTGTATGTGCTATTCTTAAACTGTGGAATTACAATATAATTAAAATTCTGTGCAATAACATCAGTGCAATAACAACAATTTAAGATGTACAATAACCTTGTGCAGTTGTTTGTTTCTTTTGTGAAATTATGATTATTGTTGTTATTTTTTCTTTTTCTTTTGTATTTATATAGATTTTTTAATTTTTCTGCTTCATATTTGCACATTTTTCTTCTTTTCTTGCTGCTGTAACATGGAAATTTCCCCACTGTGGGACAAATAAAGGTTTATCTTATCTTATGTTATCTTATTTTCATGGAGCCATGGAATGCAGAGTTTAGAGATCATCAGTGGTGGGCAAAGACCACATCTCCTGTACTTAAGTGAAAGTAGAGATACCCTAGTTAAAATGTTATTCCGGTAAATGTAGAAGTACAAAAGTACTTGTATCCAAATGTACTTAAGTAAAAAAGGGCTACATTTATCCTAGCTCTTATGTTGTTGTTTTTTTGTAATTAACTATTCATTTTATGTGAGAAGAATCTGTCTCTCTACTCACACATGCCTGTTAATAAGGTCTGAGAAATGATCATAATATCAGTTAACATTATTTTAAATCAAGGAGCACAAGGGGAACATGGAGCTGTAAAATAGCAGGACTTGAGGACAAGTAGGTTTTCCTGCTAAGATTTAGATTATTCTTAAGATTACTGTGTAGATGTTGAAATGACACATTTGTTGAGAATCAGTTTTAAGCAAATGACAAGTGAGTTTAACAGAAACTTGCTGCCCTACAGATTCAGAAGAAAAAAGTTCAAAATGATTATTTTGAACCTCTATGTTTTCACAAATATGACACAGATATGACGAAATCGTATGTTACTGAGGCAACATATGTTACTGAGACTCCTTTAGTCTTTAAGACAAATTCAGGTTTAATCATTAAGGTATAAACAAAGAGACGTTACTAGATAAATCGTTTAATCATAGATAATGATTAATGATAAATTGGACAGTTATGTTTAATCATATGATGATTTTCATTTTGATAACTAAGTTAATTTAATCAGTACTTATTCTCATTGTTGTACACTGATATGTTGCTTATCTAATTATCGTCTCTATTACTCAATTATTTGATAATAATGATTATTTGATTATTTGGTCATCTAATAATCCTTTCAGTATTAAGCACCTTTCATAATCATTAGTCAACAGTTAAAATTATGATAAATAGATAAAATTAGCACAATCGTAGTCATAGAATTTGAGTAGGGAACCAGATGGTTCGTTATAGAGGGAAAAAATTATAAAATCACAAAAATAGAAATGAGCAAAACTGGCTGAATCATCGTTAGTGGGTTATTATTCTGGAACTTTCTGGCTTTGGCGTAAACATCACAAGGGCATAGGCTAGCACATCGTACCATATCACGGTGTTGGCTCCACTGAGACCAAAAAAACATGTTGATGAAGTTCAGAATCCTTGGGTTTAGGGGCGAGAACACCATAACAGTCTTATTTGACCCAATTCTGACTTGAGTGTTTATTTTAAGAAAAATTAATGTTAAAACTACCTTTATATAATGTACAGGTGTTATATTGCGTCTTATCATCTTGTGCAAATAAAAAGTAGTAAGTGGAAAGTTGGTAAAACTCCTTGTGGCATAAGTAAGAACAAAACAATAGGTCCGAGACGGGAGAGGGTTTGGAGAAGATGTTACTGAAGCGCCAGCAAAATATTATTGTAGTGGCTGATGTTAATGTAAACATAGGGAGAAAACACTGAATAGGTGTAATGGAAATATACAGACTTAAAAACATGAAGCAATGGAAGACTTAGAGAATTAAGTTAAACTAGATTAAAATAAACTGGAATAAACCTAGCCTAAATACATGAATAATAAAATAAGTAAATGACTAAATAAATAGGTTAAAGGTAAACTAGGTTAGTTAACCTAAATTAAAAAAAACTAGACTAACATCACAGAGCCAGTTTACCCCTTTTACCTTTATTACCACATAGGCAACGAGTGAAAACTGAAGTAAAATAAGTGCAGCACCCTTCCCTTAAATAATAATAATCCTTAAATAAAAATCCTCAGGATTTTAAGTAATTGCCCGGCAGTCACCATGAACCACACCGGAACAACAAACAAGTACACAAACATATGGAACATGTGGGTTATGTAGGTTAAAGTATGAGTGATAAATTAAAGGGGTAATGAAATAAATCTGGTTTTGGTTTAAATAAGTTCTGAAGTTTAGACAGATCCACAACTAACACGTGTTAAAATTAAAACTTGTGACCCATAGGCTGTATGAAGGCCACAGAAAGGTGGGGCTGTTTTTCAGGGGGAAAAATTAGTGAACGTCAAAACAATCCATAGAGAAGTAGAGCCCAGCAAGTTTAGGCAGCTGGGCAGGAAGGTATATATACTGGGGGATTTGTGAAGGGGGGTGTGTTTGACTGCATCGGTTCATGACTCTGTGTATCTGAGTGCCATTTCCGGTGATATTTTTTAATAAAACCGGTTGCTTTTTCTCAACCAAGCCTGGAGGAGTGCTTTATTTCTTTGTTTCTGTCCTGCATTTTTGATCTGAACTATAAGACTTTTTGATAATATTGGTAATTGAAAAAGGCTCTAGAACCACCCTGAAGTGTCCACCCGGAGAGGGGCTCTGGGTTCCGACAGTTCAAAAAAATATTTTTAGCTTGGTTTGCTGTGCTGTAATTGGACAACTGCTTTTTTTTAAATACAAGTAACAATAGATGTAAATACAAATAATTTAGTGGAGTAGAAAGTATGATATGTTTCTTCAAAATGTAGTGGAGTGAAAGTAAAAAGTCTCAAAGAATTTTTATACTTTAGTAAAGTACAGATACTGGATAAAGATACTTTACTTTAGTACAATACAGAATTACATTTACATTTATTTTCTGTGTTTTATGCAACACGGTGGTCCTGGAGGAATGCTGTATCATTTTGCTGTGCACTGAACCAGTTGTGTAGACCTTTTTCGGGCTGATGTCACGATTAAGACACACCGAAATCACTGAATTTGTGGAAGTGAAATAACACACACTGAAATGTCCTGTCAATTATTAAAGGTTAATCAATTTATTTTTAAAAATATGAATATTTAATACTGAAATTTTAAACAATGCAATTTTTTGTCTCCACTTGAAAAATTCACAGATTAATTATGCAACCATGTTGAATTGCAGAACCTTAAAATGCAAGCACTGTTAATACGATGGATTTTTTTTTCAGTTACTGCTATTTAGCACCTTTTTTGCTTCAAATACATTTGTCGCTATTTTACTTCCGTAAGAATGTTTGCTGTTAATTCCAAGTTTTTCATTTTTAATGTGGCTGTTCATGAGAACTCTCAGTATAAGCTTCAAAGAGGTGTCTATGTGGTGTATTATTATTTTTACTAGTTTAGAGGACATTTCTAATTTTGCATTTTTTTCTGTGTACAATGTCTTTATTTAGAACTTTAAGCTACTACAATATAATTAGGTGTAGGTAACTGTAGTACAAGAATGTCATTATACAAAAATGTTTACAGCACTATCTATGCACATGGCAATTAATCTTGAACCTTTAGTCAGAAATAAAAAAAAAACGACTGATGTCTGCTCATGCATCTACCACTCAGTTATCATGCGGATAGTGCATGCTAAACAGCTCGACCAATCAATTTGTATATTTTCAGCAATGTGAACCTACAGGTTTTGAGAGAAACCTAAAAGCTGGGAACTTGGGTGTGTCCAGACTGGTTTGGCAGTCTTTAATTTGCACTGAAGTAGTCACAAAATATTGACACTGTGTAGTCACTTTTGTTGCCAGCGGTTTAGACATTAATGGCTGTGTGTTGAGTTATTTTGAGGGAACAGCAAATTTACACTGTTATACAGGCTGGACACTCACTACATTGTAGCAGAGGGGCATTTCTTCAGTGTTGTCACATGAAAAGATATAATAAAATGTTTACAAAAATGTAAGGGGTGTACTCACTATTGTGAGATACTGTATATACAGCTCTTACAACATATCTCTTGTTTTGCTAACCCAAATAAACATTGACTGCCCCCACTCTATAAATCGAGTGCTAGAAATGACAATAAGTCTTCTTGACTTCATTTTACAGTCACTCCATTTTCAAAGGTCAAAAGAGGTGATGATATGAGTGAAAGAGGCCAGCATTAGGCTGAAAAAACAAAACAGACCTGTCAGAGAAACAGCAGAAACCTGCTCTACTCAGCAATCTGCAACATCAAAAAGCCTGGGAGATCATGGAAGAAAGACCCCTTCACAACATCTAGCCAAGTCAAAAACACTCTCAATGAGGCTGGAGTATCATTACCAAAGTGTACAATCAAGAGACACTTTCATAAAGGCATGGGTTTACATAAACATGCTCTGTTAACACAAACAAAAAGGCCAGAAAATACTTAATGTACTAAATGTACCAAAAATCATCTAATAAAAACCATGCCAAGTTCTTTGGGCATATAAATCCAAGATGAACTTGTAGCAGATTAATGGGAGGAGAAGAGTTTAGAGAAGGAAAAGGAGGGCTCATGATCTAAAGCCTACCACATCAAATGCCAAACATAGTGGAAGTCTGCTATTGCAACTAGGTTTTTGGTGTTTCCTGATGATGGAAATAGAAGTAGCAGGAAGAATTCTGCAGTGTAAACAGGTACACTTTCTGATCAGACTCAAAACCGATAGGATGATGCCTCACAGTGCTGATGGATAATGACCCAAAACATATCGTGACTACAACCCAAGAACTTCTTAGGACAAAGAAATGAGATGTTCTTAAATGGCTGAGTCAGTCACTGGACCTCAATTCAACTGAGATCACTTTTACCTTAATAATGAAAAAGGCAGAAAGAAGCCACAACCAAGCAGCCAATGAAGGTGGCCTGGCAAAACATCTCAAAACAACTTCACATTAGATGATGTTCATGGGTTACCAACTTCAGGCAGTCATTGACTGTAAAAAGCTTGTATCCAGGAATTAACAAGAATTCTTATGTTTATAAATATGTTAGATTGTCCAATTGCGTTTGAGCCTGTGAAAATGGAGGGACTACACTGTGTTCCAAATTATTATACAAGTGACATCAGTAGGATTACAGTTAAATAAACATTTCATTTTTGGTTTTCCAGTGAAAGTTTTTGCTTGTTTTATTTCTCCAGTCATTTTAGATAACTGGGATAAAGCTCAGACAGATTTGTTAACTAGTTTTCCAGTTGATATTAATTAAAGGTAATTCCACATTATTAAGCAGGGCACAGTTTTCAAGCAATATGGGGATGAAGAAAGATCTTTATGAAAATGAAAAGCATGAAAATAGTCCAGTGTCTTGGATTGATATTTCAGGAAACTAAAGAGAGATCATCGAACTGTGAAAATATTTGTGTGTGATTCAGAGCACAGAAAAATTCAGTCTGTCATGATCCCTGCTCTGCTGCCTCACCCGGATCCAGCTACTCCAGTTCCTGGTTTTCACATGCTCTCTCTCTCCCCCTCCCTCTCCTGCACGGGTTTCTCACTTCACCCTGTTGACGAAGCCTTTGGTGTGTCCAACCATTGCTGCTGCTCCATCAGTGCATACACTCATGCAGTCGTCCCACTGATGTGTTCCTTGTTCAAAATGTTCTGAGGTGACCTGAAAATTTTCCTCACCTGTTGTTTTTTTGGCAATTCCTTGCAAAATAGGAAGTTTTCTCCTATGGTGTCTCCATCCACAAAACGCACATTGGCCAAGAGTTGAGAATGTCCACTAATCCGTAGACTCATCAAGTGGCAATGTAAATTTGTCACTGATGCATATCTTTTCCAAAAAAAAACACTTTTGAGATATATATATATATAGTATATATATAGATTCAAGATTCAAGAAGCTTTATTGTCATTTCCCCCACATATATCTGGCGCAGTACATAGTGAAATGAAACAGCGTTTCTCCAGGACCTGGTGCTACAGAAACATACAACAACAAAGAGTTCAACACAAAACACCACAGAGCTAGGACAGAAGATTGTCTTAGCCACGTAAAGTGCAGTGTGCAGCTAGGTGCAAACAGAGCAAAGACAAGACAAAAGACAAGAAATACAAGAAAGACAACACAAAAGAACACAGGACACTTAGTGCCGAAAAGAAATAAAAGAACATGTACTGGAATGTCAGTGAAATAAGATAAATAAAGTGAAATGATGTAAAAAAATATTGTGCAAAAATACACAGCAGCGGTTGAGGGAGTGCAAATAGAATAAACATAAATATAACTATAGCAGCGGATGACAGGTAGAGGTAGTGCAGTAAGTAATGAACAATATAAATTATGTGTGTGTGTGTAAACAAAGTCAAGAGAGAGTGTGTGTGTGTGTGTGTGTGTGTGAGAGACAGAGAGTTGATATACAGTTCAGTCCTGAGTGAGAGTGTGTGTGTGTGAGAGTGTAGAACAGTTCAGTCCTACATATAGTACTACATATAGTAAATATATATATATATAAGTAGATCAGTATATAAATTAGATATGAATATTCAGCAGGGATATTCTAATAATAACCACTAGGTAAACTCAATATGAATATGAGCAGATATTAATACTCAATGCACAATATGAACACTACAGTACAATACAATATCCCTGAAAGAAATAAACAATGTAGCCCCCTAGGGAAATGTACCAAATGTACCAAAAATCACTGATGTCCAAAGAATATTAAGCTTTTTCAGTTGCGATGCACAATTGTACACACTCCCTAACTCAAAGGGTAAATTCACAGCGCACTATTAACTGCCAAATCTCACTAAATACACTGTGCACGGATATAACCAAAATTATAAAGTCCCACAGGGAATATTTCTCAAAAAGAGTGAATAAGGTAACATCTTGCACTGTCTTTGGAACTGTAATTGATAACACAATTTCAATAAACAGACTATAAACAACGTGGGCCCACTCACACAAACACACTCACACACACTCACACACACACACACACACACATACACTCACACACACACACACACTCACACACACACACACACACACATACACTCACACACACACACACACTCACACACTCCCCCGACACAGACCTGAGGTGTTGCCTGTGTGCGTAGGGGCCTTTTAAACTCCAAACTGGCCTCTTCACTCTTTAGTGAGCAAAATAAAACAACTGAATGTACCTGTGTTCCTTTAAGCAGTCACGATCCCTCTCCCGACAAACACGAACTCGGCACACTCCACCCCGAACAGCCGTCTGTCCCACGAGGCCGGAGGAACTGGGTGCGCTATCCGGTGCCATCACGTACAGTCCCGCAATGTCAGAGGACCTCTGAGTGCTTCCGGTGACTCAAAAAGGTCTATCTGATTTTGTCGTTCTGTCCCACGACGAATAATGAACACCGCGCTAGCAGTAAACAGTGCAGTATAGTCCGGCCACTAATGAAAACCGATATCACTGGCTTTCAACAGGTCTCAAAGTTTTCCACCCGTGAACCGTTTATCTACAAATAGTTAACCCACAGCCTGCGTCAACTATGATACTTAAACACAAAAAAAATACTATAAACAAAATAACTCTTTTATAATAACATAAAAAAACAGTCTTTTGACTGTTGTGTTTGTGACGCATGAGTTTAGGTATAGAGAAATTCAACTCTTTTGGATGTCTTCATGTGAGTACTAGGGAGCAATATATCTCTTCAGTGTGTTTACATCCAATTCAAATGAAGGGAAATGCTACTAGCTAAACTACGGTTTAATCCTGTAACTGAGATAATATTTTGCATTTATATACATTAATTAAATAAATAAATTCAATTCGATGTATGCAAAAATATTTAGCATTTAACAGAAGCTTTGGGCTGTTCCTAAACTGGCACTTGACATCTTGCTTGCAACTGAAAAAATGTTTTTATGTTATAAACAAAACATTGGACTGGTGGTTCATTGTAGCTTTTTGTGTCTGTTTGGTAAGCTTTCTCACTGTGCTCTTTTTCCTGAGAATCTGAATTCCATCTCAGGTTCCGCAGTCACTTACTTTATTCTCCTCAAATATAATACACACAATCAATATTCTTTCTCTCGCTAGAAGCTGTGTTATTTAGTAATATTTTGTTACTGATAGTTACTAGTGTTACGTGTTGGTCAAATTAAATGTCAGACTGATTAGCAAGGTGGAATGTCAGCAATAGCCTTGTTTAAGAGAATGATGGCCTCAGGAATGAAGCTATGTGAAAACATTGTAGCTCATGTAGTCCTTAAAGCTGTGTCTGCTAGATGGACTAGATTATTCTAGTGGAATAAAACTAGGAAAGGGGAATTAAATTTCACAGGAATTAGAGGAGCTGTACTTGGAATAGACAGGATGGCATGACTGATTCCATGATGGCTGAGTAGAATCAAGTCAGCGCCAAAGAATTTGAAAAAAAGAAGCAAAGAATTTGTGAGACTCTACATTAGGAGTAGAGTAGGGTGTGATTTAACCTGTAATTAACTGCCATCTTGGTGTCACACCATAAAAACTTTGCAATATGTGACTTGGTGTAAAAAGTAAATAAAGCACTGGAAGTAGAACACAGTGCTGAGGAAGGGAGGATCTGAAATGTGGTCACTCTCACACCCTGTTCCCTATTAGTAAGGAAATTGTGCATCCAGTGGCAGATAAACAGGGAACGCTGAGCCTCCTCAGTGTCTAGAAATACATCAGAGATGACGTTATTTAAAAAGAAGAAAAATACCTAAGGTCTGCTTAAACAAAGGTTTTATTACGATGGGGAATTGCACAAGACAAGAAAAAACTGACAAGACAAAAACTGTTGTAGGAAATACCCTTTACTCAAACACATTATAATCCTTGTTATACAACAAAACATTATGGTAACTACCAGTTAATAGTGAATAGTACTGTAGAGTATTAAATAGTATTGACAGAGCTTGGCAATGTATAATAAAACTGACAGACAATGCCATGGAATTTTGGGTAGTGGATCCCACTGGTTAAGGCTTTGGGCTGCTGATCCGATCTCTGTCTCTGTTTTCAGTCAGGGAAGCACTTTTGCTGCCTGAAGGCAAACACAAAGAGAAGCTTCTTCCCACAGGACATTTGGGCCTTCAACCAGGACAAAACATAAAACTCGACTTAAAAATCGACTTTTCTCGATTTGTCTACACAACACCCAGTACACCAAAAAGATTTTGCACAGTACATATTGTATATATTCATTAAAACTGCACACATCTGCACTTTATGAACAGCAGAATTACAGAAGTATGACTGTTATGAATAAAGTTACCTAGATATTTTCCCTTCACTATCTGTACAGGTAAATTCTATTTATGTTGTAAGTCTGAGAAGCTTTGGGATGTGGTGTAGAAGACGTTATGCAGTATTTAGTCTCTCCCATCATTAATACATGATTTTGGCGAGAAATTAGCGCAACTTTGGACAAAAATAAATGGTGTGATATTGTATAAGCTTATTGAAACGATGCCATAGTGAATGTGTGCCGTAATGTAAGCAAAAGGAGGTCCAACCAATTATGTGACATTTTTGGCCAGGCAGTGTGTGTTGTCCAGTGTCAAGGCCTACAAATATAACTCATATTTTAAGTAAGCTTTACAGAACACCAAGAAATGTTCTTATAACAATATAAGTAAATCTGAATGATAAGAAAAATAACATTTAACGTTTTACGAAATCTTAAACGTTTATCATCCAAAAACAATCAGTTTTACTCAAGTGTTACCTTTAATGGTTCAAAACAGAAATAGAGTAATAAATAACCCTAATAAATAAATGCACTTACATCAGCCTTTATTAAGACAGAGCTGGCAGGACCAAGAATGACTACTACTAGGACTTCTGCACACACACACACACGCGCACACACACACACACACACACACACCTGACTGAGAAACACCAAGATGGTGAACTAAGAAATCTTTACAGACACACTTGATCTTTCAAAACATTTCACAGTACAATTGCCTTAGGCCTTAAAGACAGGAAGAAATAAGATATATTGAAAACACTCCATGCATAATGCTCAAAATTAAATAATTTTAAAAGTTCTGTGAATTTAAATCAAATTAAAAATTACACTCACCCATTTGCAGCACACAATCGGTTCATGTAAACATTCCTTTATTCTAGTTTTGTGAGTAACTGTAAAATAATACAAAATTGAGCCAAATATTTCCAAATATTGGAAAAGAAATCTCGAGATCTCATTAGGAAAGTTAAAAAGTGAAGAAATTCATTATGGCACCACAGATTTATGTGATCTGATAAGAGTGCCAAGCCCTCTGCTGCCAAGAATGTGGTATCACCATGTGGCCGAAACATCCACTGACCAGTTGTTAACTACTGATTTGAATATTGTGAGATAGGACCCCAGGACCAGCACACTGCACTGCTAGGCCCTTGAGAGCAAGGCCCTTTACCCCTTAACTGCTCAGTTGTATAAAATAGATAAATGTAAGTTGCTCTGGATAAGACTGCCTGCCAAATGCCATAAATGTACATAGACATGCATTGTCTCTCTGTGCCATGGTCTTCTTGAACAATTAAGTCCCAGGCTCTGCACTGTGTCCTTCTAGCCACTATAAACTATGCAACTACAGTGTGAGTGATTTTTTTAAATCTCATTTATCATGCAGGAATCATCAGTTGTTAAAAAATGTGGTTTTTCAGGTTGAAATAACAAGCACCTCAGCTGTGATTGGTTCCCAGGCCCTTTTGACATCATGGGTTTGGCATAAGTGCGTATGGTACATGCATCATTACTCTGGTTAAATATCCTGTTTACCTGCTCTACATTTTAAACTTTGTCACTACCACTGGGCAGAGAACGCTCCACATCTGCTACCTGAAGACACCTGAGGTGAGTAATGACTTTATTTTCTCCCTAGTCACATTATGTAGAATATCTATGACATTATGTAGAATCACCAGCCTGAAAGATGATTATGAAGTGTATCAGTCTCTTATAGACAATTTAAATATTAAGATGTTCACTGAATTTTTATACTGTGTACATGATGTAGTATTTAAATAATATAAACAATGTTTTAAAATATACAAAATACATGATAATAAAATAGAAATGTATAATTGTGTTAATTATATAATTATTAGTGGTATATAATCAAATATAAATAAACGTAATCAATTAAATAAAAATTTGCTATACATTCAAAATAATCTTTCTTTTCTTTAATATTATGTGGCGTTGGCACTGCCTAAACTGGTGGTTGATATTCTGCGTTCACTAAGTTTATTTATTGTAAACTAGGATTAGAATATCAACTGTTTCTTCACTGATATTTACTCTATTTTGCTTACCTAATTGATTTTTAAGTAAAATGTGTATAAATATGTCTTAATTTCTAGGTTATAAACAACACAATGGACTGGCGGGTTATACTGGCTATTTTTTGTCTGATTGGTAAGTGTTCTCTATTTCTACATATTTATTCCCCGAAAGTCTAAATTCCATCTCAATTTTTGCAGGCACTTACAATGGATTTAAAAGTCTCCCTTTAAAAGCATGTTTTCGTGATGTAAAAAAATTAAACCAAACTAAATCATGTCATAATTTTTCAACACTCAAGTAAAAATTACAATGTAAAAAAAATCAAGTGAAAAACAATTGTGTGTTGCTTTTGTTCAGCCAGAACTGAGGCTTTTATCAAGATAGAGGAAATAATGAATAGCTACAAATATCAGTTGATTTTAATACAAAACCTTTACCTTGGCTATAAGCGTGTAAAAGCATACATTCAAATAAACACAGGAATGGCTTAAACAAAAAATCACTGTTTATTAATAAGCTAGCCAGAGACCAGACCTGAATATGTGGGGTGACCTGAGATAGGCTGTATGCAGGAGATGCACTTACAGTTGATGGATCTAGACAGTTAAAATATGTATATATAATGCCAAGTCAAGCTATGACAAGATAGACCCCAAAAGACTAAGTGGTGTAATAAAATCAAAAACTAAAAGTCAAAAGCTTTTTAAAAAGTTTGTTTGTTTTTCACTTGTGTGTAGAATCTTTATACGGATTATACATTACTTACTCAAAAATAATGCACTGAGTCAATAAATCTGCTGCTTCATGGAAAGGTGTAGCTTATATGTGAATTACTCTACAGAAAGCTCTACAGAGCATTCTGCTACAGAGATCTTAATATGTGTTTCCTGGATTGGACCAATGCAGAACTCAGATTTGTGACCTTTATTTTAACACACTAGACTATTTTAATATCACCCTTCATGGTAATTAATGTAAATAGTATTACAGATTATGAAAGTTTTGTCTATATTATAGCAAATTACTCAGAAATATCAATAAAAGTCAATAAATGCTGTCAGTAATTCAGTCGCACCACAGACTTGTCAAAATTGTACAATCTGCTACTGCTTGTAACATTTATCTTCACTGGTCATTTATAATGGTAGAGTATGTTAAGTGGTTGGTCTTTTGTCACAAAGGGGTTATCATTTCACTTGAGCTGCATATCTATGCTTAAGTATGTCGCAACACTAAATGCCTGACTTGTCAGTTAAGGTCTGTGTACATGTTGGTGAAAGAGAAAACATGGAGTCATTATTTAAACCACATAGTAGTGAAAAGCTCACTGTGGCCTAATTGGATCTGTACACAAGCCAGTTCACCAATATTATTCTGTTTCCATATACACACTTTATGATCAAATGTTTGTGTAGCCTTAACAATCACACCAATATGTGTGTGCTGAACATCTCATTTCTGATTTATTCACCTTTGGCTATACTATTAGGCTTTCAATTAGATGTTGGATTTGAGTTCATTCTGCTACAAGAGCTTTATTGAGGTCAGACACTAAAGGCTGAGGAGGCCTGGGTCAAAGTTGGGCTTAATTTGGAAGTACAATTATGTGCATAACATTTGTACAGTGTGAGCAAAATCTGAAAGGCTGGGATTAGATGAGATCAATGCAGGCTATAAGATCAATTTCGACCAAACAAGATTTTCTACTAATTTGGATTAATAAAAAAAATATATTATATTATTATATTTGCTAATCCTCCTAATTTTATCCAATTATCACCAAATTTGGCAATCCGGTTTGCCCTAATCTGATAAGCAAAGCCACCAAACAGGAAGTGATGCTGTAACAAACTGCATACAGGCAACTTCTCCAAATTTTATCCAAAATCACCAAGTCCGACTCACATCATCTTAAAACCTGTTTGAACAACACTTATCAAAGGAACTTTTATACTCAAAACAGTTCTCCTGTATTGTATTAGCAAATACAAAAAGAAGAATCTGAAGGTACCTTATCATCTACATGTATCAAAACTTGATATGTATCTTCAGGACCACACCCTGAATGAACCCAATAACTGTAATACCTTTATTTTTTCCTTATATCAATTGAAGACTTTGTGCCAAATTCACAGATCTATTTCAAATATTCTGTTCTTGCAATCAACAAAAACTGTTTTTTAAGTAGTTAGACTGAACATTTGAAAATAGTAACATTACTATTTCTACTACATCTGTAGAAAGCAAACAACAGATCTTTTAAAATAAAGAAAATTTAAAGAAATTATATACGAAAAAGAGAATGCACTATTTGCAATAAATTCTACTGTTACTTCTGTTTGCATAAATTAGTGATCCCATACGCAAGTGGGCAGTCCTCAAACAATTCGACAGAGAGCACATCCACAAACAACTCGACGACCAACAGTTCTACCCCGAGCACATCCACAAACAGCTCAACGACAAACACTTCGACAGAAAATACGTCCACAAACAACTCGACGACAAACACTTCCACCCCGAGCACGTCCACAAACAGCTCGACGACAAACACTTCGACAGAGACTACGTCCACAAACAGCTCGACGACAAACACTTCGACAGAGATTACATCCACAAACAACTCGACGACAAACACTTCCACACCGAGTACTTCTACAAACAGCTCGACGACAAACACTTCCACCCCGAGCACATCCACAAACAGCTCGACCACAAACACTTCGACAGAGACTACGTCCACAAACAGCTCGACGACAAACACTTCCACCCCGAGCACTTCTACAAACAGCTCGACAACAAACACTTCCACCCCGAGCACGTCCACAAACAGCTCGACGACAAACACTTCGACAGAGATTACATCCACAAACAACTCGACAACAAACACTTCCACCCCGAGCACTTCTACAAACAGCTCGACAACAAACACTTCCACCCCGAGCACGTCCACAAACAGCTCGACAACAAACACTTCCACCACGAGCACGTCAACAAACAGCTCGACGACAAACACTTCCACCCCGAGCACATCCACAAACAGCTCGACCACAAACACTTCGACAGAGACTACGTCCACAAACAGCTCGATGACAAACACTTCCACCCCGAGCACGTCCACAAACAGCTCGATGACAAACACTTCCACCCCGAGCACGTCCACAAACAGCTCGACATCAAACACTTCCACCCCGAGCACGTCCACAAACAACTCGACAACAAACACTTCCACCCCGAGCACTTCTACAAACAGCTCGACAACAAACACTTCCACCCCAAACACGCCCACAAACAACTCGACAACAAACACTTCCACCCCAAACACGCCCACAAACAACTCGACGACAAACACTTCCACACCGAGTACTTCTACAAACGGCTCGACGACAAACACTTCCACCCCGAGCACGTCCACAAACAACTCGACAACAAACACTTCCACCCCGAGCACTTCTACAAACAGCTCGACAACAAACACTTCCACCCCAAACACGCCCACAAACAACTCGACAACAAACACTTCCACCCCAAACACGCCCACAAACAGCTCGACGACAAACACTTCCACCCCGAGCACGTCCACAAACGGCTCGACGACAAACACTTCCACCCCGAGCACGTCCACAAACAGCTCGACGACAAACACTTCCACCCCGAGCACGTCCACAAACAGCTCAACGACAAACACTTCCACCCCGAGCACATCCACAAACAGCTCCACAACAAATACTTCCACCCCGAGCACGTCCACAAACAGCTCCACAACAAACACTTCCACCCTGAGCACGTCCACAAACAGCTCCACAACAAACACTTCCACCCTGAGCACGTCCACAAACAGCTCCACAACAAACACTTCCACCCCAAGCACGTCCACAAACAACTCGACGACAAACACTTCCACCCCGAGCACGTCCACAAACAGCTCGACGACAAACACTTCCACCCCGAGCACTTCTACAAACAGCTCGACGACGAACACTTCCACCCCGAGCACGTCCACAAACAGCTCGACGACGAACACTTCCACCCCGAGCACTTCTACAAACAGCTCGACGACAAACACTTCCACCCCGAGCACGTCCACAAACAGCTCGACGACAAACACTTCCACCCCGAGCACGTCCACAAACAGCTCGACGACAAACACTTCCACCCCGAGCACGTCCACAAACAGCTCCACGACAAACACTTCGACAGAGATTACATCCACAAACAACTCGACAACAAACACTTCCACCCCAAGCACGTCCACAAACAACTCGACGACAAACACTTCCACCCCGAGCACGTCCACAAACAGCTCGACGACAAACACTTCCACCCCGAGCACTCCCACAAACAGCTCGACGACGAACACTTCCACCCCGAGCACTTCTACAAACAGCTCGACGACGAACACTTCCACCCCGAGCACGTCCACAAACAGCTCGACGACGAACACTTCCACCCCGAGCACGTCCACAAACAGCTCGACGACCAACACTTCCACCCCGAGCACGTCCACAAACAGCTCGACGACCAACACTTCCACCCCGAGCACGTCCACAAACAGCTCGACGACCAACACTTCCACCCCGAGCACGTCCACAAACAGCTCGACAACGAACACTTCCACCCCGAGCACGTCCACAAACAGCTCGACGACCAACACTTCCACCCCGAGCACGTCCACAAACAGCTCGACGACAAACACTTCCACCCCGAGCACGTCCACAAACAGCTCGACGACCAACACTTCCACCCCGAGCACGTCCACAAACAGCTCGACGACCAACACTTCCACCCCGAGCACGTCCACAAACAGCTCGACGACCAACACTTCCACCCCGAGCACGTCCACAAACAGCTCGACGACCAACACTTCCACCCCGAGCACGTCCACAAACAACTCGACGACGAACACTTCCACCCCGAGCACGTCCACAAACAACTCGACGACAAACACTTCCACCCCGAGCACGTCCACAAACAGCTCCACGACGAACAGTTCCACCCCGAGCACGTCCACAAACAGCTCGACGACGAACACTTCCACCCCGAGCACGTCCACAAACAGCTCGACGACGAACACTTCCACCCCGAGCACGTCCACAAACAGCTCGACGACGAACACTTCCACCCCGAGCACGTCCACAAACAGCTCGATGACGAACACTTCCACCCCGAGCACGTCCACAAACAGCTCGACGACGAACACTTCCACCCCGAGCACGTCCACAAACAGCTCGACGACGAACACTTCCACCCCGAGCACGTCCACAAACAGCTCGACGACGAACACTTCCACTCCGAGTACTTCTACAAACAGCTCGACGACAAACACTTCCACCCCGAGTACTTCTACAAACAGCTCGACGACAAACACTTCCACCCCGAGCACATCCACAAACAGCTCGACAACAAACACTTCCACCCCGAGTACTTCTACAAACAGCTCGACGACAAACACTTCCACCCCGAGCACATCCACAAACAGCTCGACAACAAACACTTCTACCCCGAGCACGTCCACAAACAGCTCGACGACAAACACTTCCACCCCAAACACTTCCGCAAACAGCTCGACAACAAACACTTCCACCCCGAGTACTTCTACAAACAGCTCGACGACAAACACTTCCTCCCCGAGCACGTCCACAAACAGCTCGACAACAAACACTTCCACCCCGAGCACGTCCACAAACAGCTCGACGACAAACACTTCCACCCCGAGCACATCCACAAACAGCTCGACAACAAACACTTCCACCCCGAGCACGTCCACAAACAGCTCGACGACAAACACTTCCACCCCGAGCACATCCACAAACAGCTCCACGACAAACACTTCCACCCCGAGCACGTCCACAAACAGCTCGACGACAAACACTTCCACCCCGAGTACTTCTACAAACAATTCGACGACAAACACTTCCACCCCGAGCACATCCACAACCAGCCCTACGACAAACACCGCAGCATTCATCTTGCTTTTTAAAATCAATGAAATCTTTGAACCAGCACTGGCCAATAACACCTCTCCAGAATTTGCAGCCAAAGCCACATCCATCCGAAATCAGGTATGTTTTATTCTTAATAAAATTGATAATCTGTTTCAAACTTTAACCCAAAACTAATATCTCACCACCTAAATAGTTCTTCTGCCATTGAAGACAATGTGAAGGACCCACAATGGTATAAATGGTGGTATTCTGTCAGTTGGGTATAAATACTGGTCACATATGATTCTTTTCTCATCTTTATATGAATACTCTAAAATAATCTCATTCGCCATGCAGTCCTAGTCTCTGCATTTGAGCATTAATAAGTCTCTGTATATGACTTAATCATTAACTTTATCCATATCCAGGTCTAATAGTGACAAAAACAAATTGTCATTGTATATGAGGTCACTGATTTTATGTATATTATTTTTCCAGGTTGAACCAATTTACAGAAAAAACTTCAAAAATTTCATCCGAATGATCATTCACAGTTTCGCGTGAGAAATAATATATGAAAATATTGTTCTGAATGTTGGTTTTTCTTTAATTCGATGATTCAGCACTTCACCCCATTTTTAACTGTGTTTGTGTTTTAGGAATGGTTCAATTGTGACAAATTCCAGCCTTCAATTTGGTTCCAATGAAACCATCCCAAATAATTCTACAGTACAAGAAATCCTTGTTAATGAGACTAAATCCAACACAAGCTTGAACATTATTTCAAGTTCTATAAATGTCACCCAGGATCCTGGTCAGTATTCACTTTTAATGAAATTGCGTTGTAATGAATCATAAGTAGTTGTAATAGATATTCTAACTGCAATTTAATCTCACACGCAACAGTGACCAACAACGCTACAACAAACACGACCCCAAGCACATCCACAAACAGCTCGACGACAAACACTTCCACCCCGAGCACGTCCACAAACAGCTCGACGACAAACACGTCCACCCCGAGCACGTCCACAAACAGCTCGGCGACAAACACTTCCACCCCGAGCACGTCCACAAACAGCTCGGCGACAAACACTTCCACCCCGAGCACGTCCACAAACAGCTCGGCGACAAACACTTCCACCCCGAGCACGTCCACAAACAGCTCGACGACAAACACTTCCACGTCCACAAACAGCTCAACGACAAACACTTCCACCCCGAGTACGTCCACAAACAGCTCAACGACAAACACTTCCACCCCGAGCACGTCCACAAACAGCTCGACGACAAACACTTCCACGTCCACAAACAGCTCAACGACAAACACTTCCACCCCGAGCACGTCCACGAACAGCTCGACGACAAACACTTCCACGTCCACAAACAGCTCCACGACAAACACTTCCACCCCAAATACTTCTACAAACAGCTCGACGACAAACACCGCAGCATTCATCTTGCTCTTTAGAATCAATGAAACCTTTGTTCCAGCACTGGCCAATAACACCTCTCCAGAATTTGTAGCCAAAGCCACATCCATCCGAAATCAGGTATGTTTTATTCTTAATAAAATTCATAATTTGTTTCAAACTTCAAACCAAAACTAATATCTCACCACCTAAATAGTTCTTCTGCCATTGAAGACAATGTGAAGGACCCACAATGGTATAAATGGTGGTATTCTGTCAGTTGGGTATAAATACTGGTCACGTATGATTCTTTTCTCATCTTTATATGAATACTCTAAAATAATCTCATTCGCCATGCAGTCCTAGTCTCTGCATTTGAGCATTAATAAGTCTCTGTATATGACAATCATTAACTTTATCCATATCCAGGTCTAATAGTGACAAAAACAAATTGTCATTGTATATGAGGTCACTGATTTTATGTATATTATTTTTCCAGGTTGAACCAATTTACAGAAAAAACTTCAAAAATTTCATCCGAATGATCATTCACAGTTTCGCGTGAGAAATAATATATGAAAATATTGTTCTGAATGTTGGTTTTTCTTTAATTCGATGATTCAGAACTTCACCCCATTTTTAACTGTGTTTGTGTTTTAGGAATGGTTCAATTGTGACAAATTCCAGCCTTCAATTTGGTTCCAATGAAACCATCCCAAATAATTCTACAGTACAAGAAATCCTTGTTAATGAGACTAAATCCAACTCAAGCTTGAACATTATTCCAAGTTCTATAAATGTCACCCAGGATCCTGGTCAGTATTCACTTTTAATGAAATTGCTTTGTAATAAATCATAAGTAGTTTTAATAGATATTCTAACTGCAATTTAATCTCACACGCAACAGTGACCAACAACGCTACAACAAACACGACCCCAAGCACATCCACAAACAGCTCAACGACAAACACTTCCACCCCGAGCACGTCCACAAACAGCTCGACGACAAACACGTCCACCCCGAGCACGTCCACAAACAGCTCGACGACAAACACGTCCACCCCGAGCACGTCCACGAACAGCTCGACGACAAACACTTCCACCCCGAGCACGTCCACAAACAGCTCGACGACAAACACTTCCACCCCGAGCACATCCACAAACAGCTCGACGACAAACACTTCCACCCCGAGCACGTCCACAAACAGCTCGACGACAAACTCTTCCACCCCGAGCACGTCCACAAACAGTTCGACGTCAAACTCTTCCACCCCGAGCACGTCCACGAACAGTTCGACGACAAACACAACTTCGACCACAAGTGCACCTACAACCAGCTCCACAACAAACATTCCTCCAGCACCACAAAATGCAACACAAATTTTCAACTTGACTTTCAGCATCAATGAAACCTTTGATTCAGCCCTGGCCAGTAACAGCTCCCCACAGTTTGGAGCAAAGGCTGCAAATATCCGCAGTCAGGTAGGTTTTATTTATCATGCTTCCATTTACAGTTTACTTGATTTTAGTTATTTTGACATTTGAGCAATTTTGCTTCCATATACGAAAACCTGAGGAACACAGAATGGTTCAAATGTTGGTTTTCTTATAAGAAGGAATACAAACTTTTAGCACTTGTCTGATTTTTCAGTTCAGTTATATTCCTTTATACTAGGGGTGTCCAATCTTATCCAGAAAGGGCCAGTGTGGGTGCAGGTTTTCATTCCAACCAAGCAGAAGCTACACCTGATTCCAACTGGCTAATCAACTGATCTTGGCTTTCAGTAGACTCAGGTTTGGCTTCTGCTCGGTTGGAATGAAAACCTGCACCCACACCGGCCCTTTGTGGATAAGATTGGACACCCCTGCTTTAAAAGAATACTGCAACATTGAATTCAATGTTCATGCCATAAAATAAGTTTTAAATGTATTAATTATTTATTTTCTTTAGCTCTATCAGTGTGTTTGACATTGCTGTTGATACACAACTTCTTATTTTTTTTTAGGTTGAACCATTGTACAAGAAAACCTTTAAAAACTTCATTCTAATGCAAATTCTACGATTTAAGTAAGAAGGGTGACATGTTTCAGAATATTTATTTATTCTTTATTGATTAATGATTAATGATTGAATTTGAACCTGTATCTCTACCTTTGTGCCCTTTCAGGAATGGGTCTATTATTACAGAGAGCAAGCTTTATATGGATCCTAGTGGTTCAAATGTTACTGCAACCCAAGTGAAAGACGTCTTGCTCAATGGAATCTCGAACGGCAACTTGACCTTTCAGATTGACCGAGGCTCGATTAATGTCACAGAGATTGGTCAGTACAGATTTACAGATGTTACTGTTACTTATTAATTTCTGCTTATTAATAAGAAATGAGCCTAAATAATTAAAATTTAAATATTTATTTATGTATATATATGTTTATATTTTGCAGGGAATTCAACACCACCAGTGATTGCCAGCTCAGTCTCCATGATTTGCATGTCTCTGCTGTCACTTCTACTTTCTTTGGCATTGCATTTCTAGCTCTAGACCTGATCAGAAAACATACACAAATAACCTACATGTATTTATACATTTAATAATTTATAATTTAAAGAGAATATGGGGGAAATGTTTCATTATTATAAACGAAGATATCTTTACATATTAATATTATGAATTGTTGAAATGTGAGACTTAATGAGGGTTCTGATTAGCCTGAAAATTTCTCCACATTCTAACCTTTCTGCAAAAATTTTCTTTCATTTATACTTAATTTTTTAAAACAATTTTGCATTTAATAGTATAATTAATATTGTACTATACATTATAATTTCTAAACACTGGACAGAAGATTAACTGACATATTGATAAAGATTGTTTCCTAAATATAAACACTGATTAAAAAGAAAATGTCAGATTATCTTTGCTTCTGATCAATTTTTGTTTGTTATCCTAATTGAAGTAATTGAATTAATTGAAGTGTTAAAATGAATGCAAACACACACACAAAGTCTGAAAATCTAGCAAGAAGTAATATATTCTTGATCATTTTAATCCCCATGTTCCTATCACCTTGGCCTGGGTTTAGCTTTCATATGTAAATGACTACAGTGAGTTATACAAATGCAAACCAGGGTAGTGTGGGGAGGGGGGACTCACTGATTGAGAGAGGGTTTATTACCCAAATGTAACAAAAATCTAGTATAAAAAGCTCAGTCTCATTTTAATTAAAACTTTTAAATTGTTGCCTGAATTTTGAATTGAGATTTGTCTTACACCGTGTCTTAACTACACGCGACGTGATTCCGCGACACACGAGTAAAATGTATCTTTTCCATGTTAATCAGTTTTTGTCCTGACCAGACTAACCAGTTTTACAAACTGTTTTTATTTCTGCACGTCGCGGCTGACAGCTCCTATACAGAGATCTCAATGAAAGTTCTGCGCATTATTAATATTATTCATCAAACATGGATGAGGAGAGACGAGGAGATTATAAACGTTTAATAGCATATATTATATAATAAATCCCTCAAGTTTTATAAGGAAAGCCATAAGAAGTGGAGGGGTGTATCTCTCTATGCATGTGTGCACTTGTATGTAAGTATGTGTGTGTGGACTGCGATCTCTTCAGCTGCAGTATGAGAAAGCACACAAACAGAGAAAAACTGATTGGCCATGTTTTACGATTGATCGTGTTCAGTATGGACACAAATTTCCTTTTGCTGGAATCATATCACATCGCATCTAGTTAGACTAATTACCTTGTGTACCACTAAAAGACACAAAACATTAATAATAATAAACAAATAAGTGTGTGTGTGTGTTATAGATACAGTGAGGGAAAAAAGTATTTGATCTCCTGCAGATTTTGTATGTTTGCCCACTGACAAAGAAATGATCAGTCTGTAATTTTAATGGTAGGTTTATCTGAACAGTGAGAGGCAGAATAACACCAAAAAAAAATCCAGAAAAACGCATTTCAGAAAAGTTCTACATTGATTTGAATTTTATTGAGTGAAATAAGTATTTGATCCCCTGTCAATCAGAAAGATTTCTGGCTCCCAGGTGTCTTTTATACAGAACTTGTAACAAGCTGAGATTACAGTAGGAGCACTCTCGGGGAGTGCTCTTAATCTCAGCTTGTTAACTGTATGAAAGACACCTGTCCACAGAAGGAAGCAATCAATCAGATTCCAAACTCTCCATCATGGCCAAGACCAAAGAGCTGTCCATGGATGTCAGGGACAAGATTGTAGACCTACACAAGGCTGGAATGAGCTACAAGACCATCGCCAAGCAGCTTGGTGAGAAGGTGACAGTTGGTGCGATTATTCCCAAATGGAAGAAACACAAAAGGACTGTCAATCTTCCTCGGTCTGGGGCTCCATGCAAGATCTCACCTCATGGAGTTTCAATGATCATGAGAACGGCGAGGAATCAGCCCAGAATTACATTATGGAGGATTTTGTCAATGGTCTCAAGGCAGCTGGGACCACAGTCACCAAGAAAACAATTAGTAACACACTACACCGTGAAAGACTGAAATCCAGTAGCGCCCGCAAGGTCCCCCTGCTAAAGAAAGCACATGTACAGGACCATCTGAAGTTTGCCAGTGAACATCTGAATGATTCAGAGGAGAACTGGGTGAAAGTGTTGTGGTCAAATGAGACCAAAATCCAGCTCTTTGGCATCAACTCAACTTGCCATGTTTGGAGGAGGAGGAATGCTGCCTATGACCCCAAGTACACCATCCCCAGGTGACAGGACAACTGCACTGCATTAAAGGGACGATGGACGGAGCCATGTACTGTCAAATCTTGGATGAGAACCTCCTTCTCTCAGCCAGGGCATTGAAAATGGGTCGTGGATGGATATTCCAGCCTGATGATGACCCAAAACACACGGCCATGGCAACAAAGGAGTGGTTCAAAAAGAAGCACATTAAGGTCCTGTAGTGGCCTAGCCAGTCTCCAGACCTTAATCCCATAGAAAATCTGTGGCGGGAGCTGAAGGGTCAGCCACAAAACCTTAATGACCTGGAGAGGATCTGTAAAGAGGAGTGGGCCCAAATTCCTTGAGATGTGAGATGTGTGCAAACCTGGTGGCCAACTACAAGAAATGTCTGACGTCTGTGATTGCCAACAAGGGTTTGGCACCAAGTACTAAGTCATGATTTGCAGAGGGGTCAAATACTTATTTCACTCAATAAAATGCAAATCAGTCTATAACATTTTTGAAATGTGTTTTTCGGGATTTTTTTGTTGTTATTCTGTCTCTCACTGTTCAGATAAACCTACCATTAAAACTACAGACTGATCATTTCTTTGTCAGTGGGCAAACGTACAAAATCAGCAGGGGATCAAATTTATTTGATATTGTTTATTGTACAACAATAAACCTCTTGATTATAGCCAGCTGTGGTTCTGCTGCAGGGTCAATGGTGGGTTACCCATTTGCATGTCTTGGCAAAACAATCAATCTCAGTTATACAATTTTCAGGGTACATTTGATGTTACATGGTCAACATCACATTTCTGTCATCCTCATCCAAGATTGTTTGCAGGAATGGAGACAGAGGCTCCACTGTACAGTTTAATGCTCTCCAAGCTCTTCCTGCTTACATCACTTCGCATGTGATGAGTCTCGGCCAATCAGGTGCTAGGTCATGGTGACGCAGTATGTTCCTCCAATCACAGACGAGGTCACAAGACAAAGCACGGATCCAAAACATACAAAGGGAGATATTACTTTTTCTTGGAATTCGCTTACCATTTTTAAAAGCTTACCGCGCTTTATATTTACCACCGCTCTTTACATTTACCTCCGCTCTTTATACACTATATTGCCAAAAGTATTCGCTCACCCATCCAAATAATCAGAATCAGGTGTTCCAATCACTTCCATGGCCACAGGTGTATAAAATCAAGCACCTAGGCATGCAGACTGTTTTTACAAACATTTGTGAAAGAATGGGTCGCTCTCAGGAGCTCAGTGAATTCCAGCGTGGAACTGTGATAGGATGCCACCTGTGCAACAAATCCAGTCGTGAAATTTCCTCGCTCCTAAATATTCCACAGTCAACTGTCAGCTGTATTATAAGAACGTGGAAGTGTTTGGGAACGACAGCAACTCAGCCACGAAGTGGTAGGCCACGTAAACTGACGGAGTGGGGTCAGCGGATGCTGAGGCGCATAGTGCGAAGAGGTCGCCAACTTTCTGCAGAGTCAATCGCTACAGACCTCCAAACTTCATGTGGCCTTCAGATTAGCTCAAGAACAGTGCGCAGAGAGCTTCATGGAATGGGTTTCCATGGCCGAGCAGCTGCATCCAAGCCATACATCACCAAGTGCAATGCGTTCTCTGGAGTGACGAATTGCGCTTCTCCATCTGTCAATCTGATGGACGAGTCTGGGTTTGGCGGTTGCCAGGAGAACGGTACTTGTCTGACTGCATTGTGCCAAGTGTAAAGTTTGGTGGAGGGGGGATTATGGTGTGGGGTTGTTTTTCAGGAGCTGGGCTTGGCCCCTTAGTTCCAGTGAAAGGAACTCTGAATGCTTCAGCATACCAAGACATTTTGGACAATTCCATGCTCCCAACTTTGTGGGAACAGTTTGGAGCTGGCCCCTTCCTCTTCTAACATGACTGTGCACCAGTGACCAAAGCAAGGTCCATAAAGACATGGATGACAGAGTCTGGTGTGGAGGAACTTGACTGGCCTGCACAGAGTCCTGACCTCAACCCGATAGAATACCTTTGGGATGAATTAGAGCGGAGACTGAGAGCCAGGCCTTCTCGTCCAACATCAGTGTGTGACCTCACAAATGTGCTTCTGGAAGAATGGTCAAAAATTCCCATAAACACACTCCTAAACCTTGTGGACAGCCTTCCCAGAAGAGTTGAAGCTGTTATAGCTGCAAAGGGTGGACCGACGTCATATTGAACCCTATGGATTAGGAATGGGATGTCACTTAAGTTCATATGCGAGTCAAGGCAGGTGAGCGAATACTTTTGGCAATATAGTGTATTTACCTCTCCTCTTTATAATTACCTCGCTCTTTACATTTACTTCACTCTTTACATTTACCTCCGCTCTTTATATTTACCTCTGCTCTTTATAATTACCTCGCTCTTTACATTTACCTCCACTCTTTATATTTACCTCCGCTCTTTACATTTACTTCACTCTTTACATTTACCTCCGCTCTTTACATTTACTTCACTCTTTACATTTACCTCCGCTCTTTACATTTACTTTGCTCTTTACATTTACCTCCACTTTTTATATTTATCTCCACTCTTTACATTTACTTCGCTCTTTACATTTACCTCCGCTCTTTACATTTACTTCGCTCTTTACATTTACCTCCGCTCTTTACATTTAATTTGCTCTTTACATTTACCTCCGCTCTTTACATTTACTTTGCTCTTTACATTTACCTCCGCTCTTTACATTTACTTCGCTCTTTACATTTACCTCCGCTCTTTATATTTATCTCCGCTCTTTACATTTACCTCCGCTCTTTACATTTACTTTGCTCTTTACATTTACCTCCGCTCTTTACATTTACTTCGCTCTTTACATTTACCTCCGCTCTTTATATTTATCTCCGCTCTTTACATTTACCTCCACTCTTTACATTTACTTCACTCTTTATATATACCGCCGCTCTTTACATTTACTTCGCTCTTTATATATACCGCCGCTCTTTACATTTACTTTGCTCTTTACATTTACCTCCACTCTTTATATTTATCTCCACTCTTTACATTTACCTCCGCTCTTTACATTTACCTCCGCTCTTTACATTTAATTTGCTCTTTACATTTACCTCCACTCTTTACATTTAATTTGCTCTTTACATTTACTTCGCTCTTTATATATACCTCCGCTCTTTACATTTACCTCCGCTCTTTATATTTATCTCCACTCTTTACATTTACCTCCGCTCTTTACATTTACTTCGCTCTTTATATATACCGCCGCTCTTTACATTTACCTCCACTCTTTATGTCTTCTTCGCTGTTTACAATGGCTAGCTAAGGAACTGAAAAGAAAGAGGCTGCTGCACAGTCCTAAAATCGCAGTCTAAATAAACGATATAACCCATGCTTTCATTTGGCAGAACCAGTGTAAGTTTTGTAACAAAGCATTTTTCTTTGTATTTTGTAGGAGGCAGTCTGTCAGCTACACAACTCTGAGGCAAACTGTAGGTGCTATGACCCGGAGCACGGGTACGGATTAAAGATATGGGCTAACATGCACTCTGTTGTTTCCGAAGCAAATAAACACGTCGTTTTAACTCTAAGTAACTCTAGTACTTTTTACCTCCACAGATTAAACTCGCCATATAATGATACGGTCACCTCATTTTAGTGGAGCACTGTACATAAACCCGGAATTGCGTGATGAAGGCCTGGATAAAAATGACTAATGTTGGTAAGTAATTTTCACTGTGTTGTTGTTGTTATTTAGTTGTTAGATTCAAGAAGCTTTATTGTCATTTCAACCACATATAGCTGACGCAGTACATAATGAAATAAGACAACGTTTCTCCAGGACCTGGTGCTACATAAACATACAACATAGAGTTCAACACAAAGCTAGGACTAAAATTTCGTCTAAGCCACATAAAGTGTAAAGTGTTATTACATTTTGTTGTCACCATGTTGTTGTTCTTAATTCTGTTTTTGATATTTATCTGTGTAGTTATGTTTGGTTGGTTGTAGTTTTTAAAAAACCCATTCATTTTTTTCTAGTTGCCTGCAAGACATACTACGAGACCGTGCGTATAAATTTCCGGTCCAGCCAGCCAGAGCTAGCAAATGTGGCTGCAGCTAATAAGACCTCAGCCCGGAGTCACCAGAGGAGGAAGAGGGTAAGACAAATTAGAAATAAATTTGTTTTACTTATTTCTGTTGCATTAGTATAAACTGTAATGATTGCTTATTATACGTAACAATTGTGTTTTCAGCTCTTGGAGGCGAGGCAGAGTGTACTGGCTGTGGATGAAGTGGACTTCTGGAGGGGAATCACTGCTGACATGATGTCAGATGAAGAAGACGGTGCCGTTGATGGAGTCTCGGGGTGGATTGTGAGACCTCCATCATTCCGCAGCCAGGAGTTCAGCAATCTGTGTGCTAAGCTGCAGATGAGACTAGAAGCCAGTACGTGTATGTAGCACTGCATCACAGCACTGCATCACTGGCATCTGTGAACTGGGCTGCCATCTAACAGAACCCCATCACATACGTACGACCCCGAGCTAGCAAAAAGACATTTGATGCCAAACGTGATGCCATGAAAATAATCTCTGGCTACTTTTTGTGTATTTATATTTCATATGTCTGTTTAATAAAACTCTTACATTTAATCAGCATGTCTCTCCCAAATGTCTGTTTTCCTAATATTTACTATTAGCCTTTATGACACCTATATTGTTATATCTTTAACAATTTATATGTGATGCCTCCCTTCCAGATGCGCTGAACAGCTTCTACGCTCAGTTTGAGGCACGATATTATGTGACAGTGAGGAAGAACATCCCTCCTTCAGAGGACCAGGTGCTCTGTCTCACCACGGCTGACATGAGGAAACCCATGGAAAGCTCCTGGACCAGCAGCATTCCTGGCAGAGTGCTCAGGGATTGTGCAGAACAGCTGGCGGATGTCTTCACAGACATCTTCAGCATCTCCCTGAGCAACACCATCGTCCCAATGTGCCTAAAGTCCACCAGCATCATCCCCCTGCCAAACAAGTCTCCAAACAGCAAACAGCAAACAGCACTGTAGATGATCCCACACTCCCCTCACACATACTCTTCAACCTTCTGCCATCCGGAAAGAGGTACCAAAGCATTTGGACCTGCCCAAGCAGACTGTTGAACAGCTTCTTCCCTCAGGCAATCAGGTATCTCAACAGAGAACTGAACTGTGCTGAACACGGTGTTACACACACACACACACAACAGAGAGCTGGTCAAAAAAAAAAACTAAATTTGTCATGCTCACATGCACATGTCACTTTTACACTGATCTTGTTTACATGTACACACCACTCATTTATAACTGTCCATTTTTGGATATTTAAATACACACGTCACTTTAATTAAATGTATGTGTTATAACTAAATTACTTCTATTACTTCTGCTGCTATATTCACTGTACTAAACCTATGTCCTTGTAGAAATAGTTAAGCTCTATTTTTGTCCGTGTCACCTTTACTTTGTGTTTGTTCTGTGTAGCACCTCTGGTCCAGGGGGAATGTTGATTCTCTTCACTGTGTACTGCATAAGCTATATATGGTTAAAGTGACAAAGCTTCTTTGACTTTGATCTAATCCAGCATTTGTGAGATGTGCTGGACAAACCAGTCCGATCCAAGGAGGCCCCACCTCACAACTTATAGGACTTAAAGGATCTGCTGCTAACATCTTGGTGCCAGATACCACAGCACATCTTCAGGGATCTAGTGGAGTCCTTGCCTTGATGGGTCAGGGCTGTTTTGGCATCAAAAGGGGGACCAGCACAATATTAGGCAGGTGCTCAGGACATTCAGGCAAGACAGGACATTAGGTCTGTCATCTCTGCCAGGCGGGCCAAGAAAGAATCCTGATACCCAAGGGCTAGGGTTCCTAGGAGCATCCTCCCTAGGGCAATTTCTCCTACCTCCTGCCTCCTCCAAGTTCCCATGGAACATGTTTCCCTACCAGACTGAGACTCAGGCTTTTTGTATGACCCAGTATTTTGCTGTTCCCAAGAATGACAGGACACTGCATCCAATTTTGGACCTGCGGTCTCTCTACTGTACACTGAAAACGTTGAAAAGTTCAAGATGCTCACACTCAAACTTATCACATTGCAAATCAGGTCCAAGGACTGGTTTGTGACAATATACTTCAAAAATGCCTGTTTTCATGTAGGCCAGAACACTGGATGTTCCTCAGGTTTGCCTTCGGGGTCAAAGCATACCAGTATTGTGTTCTTCCTTTTGGTCTAGCCATGTTGTCATGCACATTTACAAAATGCATGGATGCTGCCCTGCTGCTGCTGCATCTCCAGGGCATCTGAGTACTGAATTACCTGGACAACTAGCTTATCCTGGCCCAGTCGAAGGCCATGACGGCCAGTCATCGAGATGCTGTGCTTGCCCATATGAGGTCTCTAGGCCTCAAGTTGCAACCAGAGAAGTGTGTACTCTCTCCTTCTCAGAGAACCACCTTCATTGGGGTAGTTTGGGATTTCACCATGATGCAGGCATGTCTGTCTCCTGCTCAGGTGGCTTCCATACTGTCAGCGGTGAAAGCTATTTGGTTAGGCCAAAGCCTCTCTGTCACCGAGGTGCAGAGAATGCTAGGCCTCATGGCAGCAGCAGCCAACATTATCTCTTTGGGCCTGTTAGCCCATTCAAGCTCTGGCTCAGGGGTACAGGCTTTCATCCCTGCAGCCATCCTCTCAGAGCCATAAGAGTTATGTGCCACGGGCTTCGTACCGTTCTTGTGTGGAAAAACCCAGGTTACTGACCTTGGGTCCCATTCTAGGGGCGCGTCAATGTCACAAGACTTTTTCAATAGATTGAAAAAAAGGCTTGCTTTCGGACTGGGGAGCATTCTTGGGCAGGCAAACCACCAAGGGTTTCTGGGAGGGCAGTCAACTTACAGTATCTCACAAAAGTGAGTACACCCCTCACATTTTTGTAAATATTTAATGACACTCTGCTACAATGTAAAGTAGTGAGTGTCCAGCCTGTATAACAGTGTAAATTTGCTGTCCCCTCAAAATAACTCAACAAACAGCCATTAATGTCTTAACCATTGGCAACAAAAGTGACTACAAGTGGCAATGTTCAAATTGGGTCCAAAGTGTCAATATTTTGTGTGGCCACCATTATTTTCTAGCACTGCCTTAACCCTCTTGGGCATGGAGTTCACCAGAGCTTCACAGGTTGCTACTGGAGTCCTCTTCCACTCCTCCATGATGACATCACAGAGCTGGTGGATGTTAGAGACCTTGCGCTCTCCCACCTTAGGGTTTAGGTCTGGAGACATGCTTGACAAGTGCATCACCTTTACCCTCAGCTTTTTTAGCAAGTCAGTGATCGTCTTGGAGGTGTGTTTGGGGTTGTTATCCTGTTGGAATACTGCCCTGTGGCCCAGTCTCCGAAGGGAGGGGATTATGCTCTGCTTCAGTATGTTACAGTACATGTTAGCATTCATGGTTCCCTCAATGAACTGTAGCTCCACAGTGCTGGCAGTACTCATGCAGGCCTAGACCAGGACACTCCCACCACCATGCTTGACTGTAGGCAAGACGCACTTGTCTTTGTACTCCTCACCTGTTTGCTGCCAAACACGCTTGACACCATCTGAACCAGATAAGTTTATCTTGATCTCATCGGACCACAGGTCATGGTTCCAGTAATGTCCTTAGTCTGCTTGTCTTCAGCAAACTGTATGCAGGTATCTTTAGTAGAGGCTTCCTTCTGGGACGACAGCCATGCAGACCAATTTGATGCAGCGTGTGGCGTATGGTCTGAGCACTGACAGGCTGACCCCCCACCCCTCTGACCGGCTGACCCCCCCACCCCTTCAACCTCTGCAGCAATGCTGGCAGCACTCATATGTCTATTTCCCAAAGACAACCTCCGGATTTGATGCTGAGCACGTACACTCAACTTCTTTGGTGGACCATGGTGAGGCCTGTTCTGAGTAGAACCTGTCCTGTAAAACCGCTGTATGGTCTTGCCCACCATGCTGCAGCTCAGTTTCAGGGTCTTGGCAATCTTCTTATAGCCTAGGCCATCTTTATGTAGAGCAAGAATTCTTTTTTTCAGATTCTCAGAGAGTTCTTTGCCATGAGGTGCCATGTTGAACTTCCGGTGACCAGTATGAGAGAGTGTAAGAGTGATAACACCAAATTTAACACACCTGCTCCCCATTCACACCTGAGACCTTCTAACACTAATGAGTCACATGACACCAGGGAGGGTAAATGGCTAATTGGGCCCAATTTGGACATTTCCACTTAGGGGTGTACTCACATTTGTTGTCAACAGTTTAGACATTAATGGCTGTGTGTTGAGTTATTTTGAGGGGAAAGTAAATTTACACTGTTATACAGGCTGGACACTCACTACTGTACATTGGAGCAGAGGGGCATTTCTTTAGTGTTGTCTTGAAAAGATATAATAAAATATTTACAAAAATGTGAGGGGTGTACACACTATTGTGAGATACTGTATGTATATATATATATATATATATATATATATATATATATATATATATATATATATATATATATATATATACAAGAAGAGCCTCAATGCATGCATATCAAAATTTATGGCATTTGGAAGACGGTCTAGGAACTAACATTTATCTAATTAATACAACTAACCAGTTGAGGGTTAAATGCCTTGCTCGATTCGATCAGTAGTTAACCACTGTTCAAAGAATAATTTGGCCACACCACATTCTTACAATTTTTGCAAACTGGAAACTTGTTATCAGTAAGGAATGCTGCTGGTTTACCCTCTTGCTGAAGATAGACTTGGGGAACGAGTTTACCTGCCACTAACTGAAGATTTCAATTGTGGAATCTCATTTCCTGTATTAGGGTGAATATGTAGCATGTATCTACAGCCTTATGTAGCAGACTCCAATGTGCAGACTCAGTCCTGTGTAGCAGAGATGTTTTTCATGTGATGCAGAAAGCAGGGGGCTTGGCACTCTTATCAGATCACATAAATCTGTGGCCCCATAATTTCTCTTTTTTAACTTCTCTTTTTAACTGCCCTAATGAGATCTTGAGATTTCTTTTCCAAAGTGAAATATTTGTATTCCAGCTCTGAAAAAATGATTTGGTGGTTCAGTAAACATGACAACAAAAAATCTAATTATTGGAATTACTCTAATGCTTTATGTTCTGGACTTAAATATTTCTTGTTAGTATCATTATTTGATTATTTCTGTGGCTACAACCCAAGTTTATTTCTCACGTTCTTTCCTCGGCCCAATTTTATATTACTTTACAGTTACTCACAAAACTAGAAAATAGGAATGTTTACATGAGAGAGTGTAATTTTAAATTCCAATTAAATTCACAGAGCTTTGAAATTATTTAACTTTGATCAAAGATCAAGTGTGTCGGTAAAGTTATCTTAGTTTCAGAGTGTGTGTGTGTGTGTGTGTGTGTGTGTGTGCATTTATTTATTGGGGTAATTTATTACTCTATATCTGTCTGGAACCATTAAAGATAACACTTGAGTAAAACTGATCGGTTTTAGATGATGTAAATGTTTCAGATTTTGTAAAACATAAAATCTCTTTAAATGTTGTTTTTCTGATCATTCAAATTTACTTACATTTTAATAAGATCATTTCTTGGTGTTCTGTTACATTTACTTAAAATATGAGTTATATTTGTAGGCCTTGACACTGGACAACACACACTGCCTGGCCAAAAATGTCACATAATTGGTTGGACCTCCTTTTGCTTACATTACGGCACACATTCACTATGGCATCGTTTCAATAAGCTTATACAATATCACACCATTTATTTTTGTCCAAAGTTGCGCTAATTTCTCGCCAAAATCATGTATTAATGATGGGAGAGACTAAATACTGCATAACGTCTTCTACACCACATCCCAAAGCTTCTCAGACTTACAACATAAATAGAATTTACCTGTACAGATAGTGAAGGGAAAATATCTAGGTAACTTTATTCATAACAGTCATACTTCTGTAATTCTGCTGTTCATAAAGTGCAGATGTGTGCAGTTTTAATGAATATATACAATATGTACTGTGCAAAATCTTTTTGGTGTACTGGGTGTTGTGTAGACAAATCGAGAAAAGTCGATTTTTAAGTCGAGTTTTATGTTTTGTCCTGGTTGAAGGCCCAAATGTCCTGTGGGAAGAAGCTCCTCTTCATTTTCTTTGTGTTTGCCTTCAGGCAGCAAAAGTGCTTCCCTGACTGAAAACAGAGACAGAGATCGGATCAGCAGCCCAAAGCCTTAACCAGTGGGATCCACTACCCAAAATTCCATGGCATTGTCTGTCAGTTTTATTATACATTGCCAAGCTCTGTCAATACTATTTAATACTCTACAGTACTATTCACTATTAAACTGTGGAATTACAATACAATTAAAATTCTGTGCAATAACATCAGTGCAATAACAACAATTTAAGATGTACAATAACCTTGTGCAGTTGTTTGTTTCTTTTGTGAAATTATGATTATTGTTGTTATTTTTTCTTTTTCTTTTGTATTTATATAGATTTTTTAATTTTTCTGCTTCATATTTGCACATTTTTCTTCTTTTCTTGCTGCTGTAACATGGAAATTTCCCCACTGTGGGACAAATAAAGGTTTATCTTATCTTATGTTATCTTATTTTCATGGAGCCATGGAATGCAGAGTTTAGAGATCATCAGTGGTGGGCAAAGACCACATCTCCTGTACTTAAGTGAAAGTAGAGATACCCTAGTTAAAATGTTATTCCGGTAAATGTAGAAGTACAAAAGTACTTGTATCCAAATGTACTTAAGTAAAAAAGGGCTACATTTATCCTAGCTCTTATGTTGTTGTTTTTTTGTAATTAACTATTCATTTTATGTGAGAAGAATCTGTCTCTCTACTCACACATGCCTGTTAATAAGGTCTGAGAAATGATCATAATATCAGTTAACATTATTTTAAATCAAGGAGCACAAGGGGAACATGGAGCTGTAAAATAGCAGGACTTGAGGACAAGTAGGTTTTCCTGCTAAGATTTAGATTATTCTTAAGATTACTGTGTAGATGTTGAAATGACACATTTGTTGAGAATCAGTTTTAAGCAAATGACAAGTTTAACAAGTTTAAGAAGAGTTTAACAGAAACTTGCTGCCCTACAGATTCAGAAGAAAAAAGTTCAAAATGATTATTTTGAACCTCTATGTTTTCACAAATATGACACAGATATGACGAAATCGTATGTTACTGAGGCAACATATGTTACTGAGACTCCTTTAGTCTTTAAGACAAATTCAGGTTTAATCATTAAGGTATAAACAAAGAGACGTTACTAGATAAATCGTTTAATCATAGATAATGATTAATGATAAATTGGACAGTTATGTTTAATCATATGATGATTTTCATTTTGATAACTAAGTTAATTTAATCAGTACTTATTCTCATTGTTGTACACTGATATGTTGCTTATCTAATTATCGTCTCTATTACTCAATTATTTGATAATAATGATTATTTGATTATTTGGTCATCTAATAATCCTTTCAGTATTAAGCACCTTTCATAATCATTAGTCAACAGTTAAAATTATGATAAATAGATAAAATTAGCACAATCGTAGTCATAGAATTTGAGTAGGGAACCAGATGGTTCGTTATAGAGGGAAAAAATTATAAAATCACAAAAATAGAAATGAGCAAAACTGGCTGAATCATCGTTAGTGGGTTATTATTCTGGAACTTTCTGGCTTTGGCGTAAACATCACAAGGGCATAGGCTAGCACATCGTACCATATCACGGTGTTGGCTCCACTGAGACCAAAAAAACATGTTGATGAAGTTCAGAATCCTTGGGTTTAGGGGCGAGAACACCATAACAGTCTTATTTGACCCAATTCTGACTTGAGTGTTTATTTTAAGAAAAATTAATGTTAAAACTACCTTTATATAATGTACAGGTGTTATATTGCGTCTTATCATCTTGTGCAAATAAAAAGTAGTAAGTGGAAAGTTGGTAAAACTCCTTGTGGCATAAGTAAGAACAAAACAATAGGTCCGAGACGGGAGAGGGTTTGGAGAAGATGTTACTGAAGCGCCAGCAAAATATTATTGTAGTGGCTGATGTTAATGTAAACATAGAGAGAAAACACTGAATAGGTGTAATGGAAATATACAGACTTAAAAACATGAAGCAATGGAAGACTTAGAGAATTAAGTTAAACTAGATTAAAATAAACTGGAATAAACCTAGCCTAAATACATGAATAATAAAATAAGTAAATGACTAAATAAATAGGTTAAAGGTAAACTAGGTTAGTTAACCTAAATTAAAAAAAACTAGACTAACATCACAGAGCCAGTTTACCCCTTTTACCTTTACTACCACATAGGCAATGAGTGAAAACTGAAGTAAAATAAGTGCAGCACCCTTCCCTTAAATAATAATAATCCTTAAATAAAAATCCTCAGGATTTTAAGTAATTGCCCGGCAGTCACCATGAACCACACCGGAACAACAAACAAGTACACAAACATATGGAACATGTGGGTTATGTAGGTTAAAGTATAAGTGATAAATTAAAGGGGTAATGAAATAAATCTGGTTTTGGTTTAAATAAGTTCTGAAGTTTAGACAGATCCACAACTAATACATGTTAAAATTAAAACTTGTGACCCATAGGCTGTATGAAGGCCACAGAAAGGTGGGGCTGTTTTTCAGGGGGAAAAATTAGTGAACGTCAAAACAATCCATAGAGAAGTAGAGCCCAGCAAGTTTAGGCAGCTGGGCAGGAAGGTATATATACTGGGGGATTTGTGAAGGGGGGTGTGCTTGACTGCATCGGTTCATGACTCTGTGTATCTGAGTGCCATTTCCGGTGATATTTTTTAATAAAACCGGTTGCTTTTTCTCAACCAAGCCTGGAGGAGTACTTTATTTCTTTGTTTCTGTCCTGCATTTTTGATCTGAACTATAAGACTTTTTGATAATATTGGTAATTGAAAAAGGCTCTAGAACCACCCTGAAGTGTCCACCCGGAGAGGGGCTCTGGGTTCCGACAGTTCAAAAAAATATTTTTAGCTTGGTTTGCTGTGCTGTAATTGGACAACTGCTTTTTTTTAAATACAAGTAACAATAGATGTAAATACAAATAATTTAGTGGAGTAGAAAGTATGATATGTTTCTTCAAAATGTAGTGGAGTGAAAGTAAAAAGTCTCAAAGAATTTTTATACTTTAGTAAAGTACAGATACTGGATAAAGATACTTTACTTTAGTACAATACAGAATTACATTTACATTTATTTTCTGTGTTTTATGCAACACGGTGGTCCTGGAGGAATGCTGTATCATTTTGCTGTGCACTGAACCAGTTGTGTAGACCTTTTTCGGGCTGATGTCACGATTAAGACACACCGAAATCACTGAATTTGTGGAAGTGAAATAACACACACTGAAATGTCCTGTCAATTATTAAAGGTTAATCAATTTATTTTTAAAAATATGAATATTTAATACTGAAATTTTAAACAATGCAATTTTTTGTCTCCACTTGAAAAATTCACAGATTAATTATGCAACCATGTTGAATTGCAGAACCTTAAAATGCAAGCACTGTTAATACGATGGATTTTTTTTTCAGTTACTGCTATTTAGCACCTTTTTTGCTTCAAATACATTTGTCGCTATTTTACTTCCGTAAGAATGTTTGCTGTTAATTCCAAGTTTTTCATTTTTAATGTGGCTGTTCATGAGAACTCTCAGTATAAGCTTCAAAGAGATGTCTATGTGGTGTATTATTATTTTTACTAGTTTAGAGGACATTTCTAATTTTGCATTTTTTTCTGTGTACAATGTCTTTATTTAGAACTTTAAGCTACTACAATATAATTAGGTGTAGGTAACTGTAGTACAAGAATGTCATTATACAAAAATGTTTACAGCACTATCTATGCACATGGCAATTAATCTTGAACCTTTAGTCAGAAATAAAAAAAAAACGACTGATGTCTGCTCATGCATCTACCACTCAGTTATCATGCGGATAGTGCATGCTAAACAGCTCGACCAATCAATTTGTATATTTTCAGCAATGTGAACCTACAGGTTTTGAGAGAAACCTAAAAGCTGGGAACTTGGGTGTGTCCAGACTGGTTTGGCAGTCTTTAATTTGTGCTGAAGCAGTCTGGTCTCATCTAGTCATCTCACATTCCTGCTCAGATCATTAAAAGGCATGATATCCTGTGAACCATAACACCTGGTTATTGTCACAGAAAAACAAAAAGGTATATATACAGTATCTCACAGAAGTGAGTACACCCCTTACATTTTTGTAAATATTTTATTATATCTTTTCATGTGACAACACTGAAGAAATGCCCCTCTGCTACAATGTAGTGAGTGTCCAGCCTGTATAACAGTATAAATTTACTGTCCCCTCAAAATAACTCAACACACAGCCATTAATGTCTAAACCGCTGGCAACAAAAGTGACTACACAGTGTCAATATTTTGTGTGGCCACCATTATTTTCCAGCACTGCCTTAACCCTCTTGGGCACCTGTTGTTTTTTTGGCAATTCCTTGCAAAATAGGAAGTTTTCTCCTATGGCGTCTCCATCCACAAAAAGCACATTGGCCAAGAGTTGAGAATGTCCACTAATATCCGTAGACTCATCAAGTGGCAATGCAAATTTCTCACTGATGCATATCTTTTCCAAAAAAAAAAACACTTTTGATGTCTACAGACATGTCATCAACACATCTGGCAATTGTGTTATCTGAGAGAGGCACTTTAGCTATTTCTGCATCAGGACAGATCATCTCGTTGACAATGGCTTTGCAGGCATTTAATATAAATGACTCTGCCACATTGTGTGGCTTTTTTGATTTGGCTACAAGTTCAGCTACTAGGCAGCTAGCTTTAAGAGCTCTCATTCACTTTTGTATTTTTTTTAATTTTTTTATTAAAGTTGCCTGTTTCGTAGTGTATTCATGCAAATGTACAAAATACTGTAATCTGTGTTCTTGTTTTGAAGTGAAGGGTGTTTCATTTGGAGATGTCGTTTAAGCTTGCTGGGGACCATGGCACTGTTGATAACCTAAACTCTGAGGGGAGGAGCACCAGGTTCCTTTAAATTGGTGTCTCTCGACTATAGATTTAGGCCCCTGCTCTGATACCACTAGTTAAAGATATGAACTTCACTGATAAGTAAACAAACTGATATAAATATATGTCAAAGGGGATTTATTTATAAAACAAAAAAACAAATAAAGTATGTAGTGATACATATATATATATATATATAAGTAGATCAGATGCACAATTGTACACACTCCCTAACTCAAAGGGTAAATTCACAGCGCACTATTAACTGCCAAATCTCACTAAATACACTGTGCACGGATATAACCAAAATTATAAAGTCCCACAGGGAATATTTCTCAAAAAGAGTGAATAAGGTAACATCTTGCACTGTCTTTGGAACTGTAATTGATAACACAATTTCAATAAACAGACTATAAACAACGTGGGCCCACTCACACAAACACACTCACACACACTCACACACACACACACACACACTCACCTCTCCCGACAAACACGAACTCGGCACACTCCACCCCGAACAGCCGTCTGTCCCACGAGGCCGGAGGAACTGGGTGCGCTATCCGGTGCCATCGCGTACAGTCCCGCAATGTCAGAGGACCTCTGAGTGCTTCCGGTGACTCAAAAAGGTCTATCTGATTTCGTCGTTCTGTCCCACGACGAATAATGAACACCGCGCTAGCAGTAAACAGTGCAGTATAGTCCGGCCACTAATGAAAACCGATATCACTGGCTTTCAACAGGTCTCAAAGTTTTCCACCCGTGAACCGTTTATCTACAAATAGTTAACCCACAGCCTGCGTCAACTATGATACTTAAACACAAAAAAAATACTATAAACAAAATAACTCTTTTATAATAACATAAAAAAACAGTCTTTTGACTGTTGTGTTTGTGACGCATGAGTTTAGGTATAGAGAAATTCAACTCTTTTGGATGTCTTCATGTGAGTACTAGGGAGCAATATATCTCTTCAGTGTGTTTACATCCAATTCAAATGAAGGGAAATGCTACTAGCTAAACTACGGTTTAATCCTGTAACTGAGATAATATTCAGTTAACTGAGATAACAATCAGTTTTACTCAAGTGTTACCTTTAATGGTTCAAAACAGAAATAGAGTAATAAATAACCCTAATAAATAAATGCACTTACATCAGCCTTTATTAAGACAGAGCTGGCAGGACCAAGAATGACTACTAATTAACTGCTCAGTTGTATAAAATAGATAAATGTAAGTTGCTCTGGATAAGACTGCCTGCCAAATGCCATAAATGTACATAGACATGCATTGTCTCTCTGTGCCATGGTCTTCTTGAACAATTAAGTCCCAGGCTCTGCACTGTGTCCTTCTAGCCACTATAAACTATGCAACTACAGTGTGAGTGAATTTTTTAAATCTCATTTATCATGCAGGAATCATCAGTTGTTAAAAAATGTGGTTTTTCAGGTTGAAATAACAAGCACCTCAGCTGTGATTGGTTCCCAGGCCCTTTTGACATCATGGGTTTGACATAAGTACGTATGGTACATACATTGTTACTCTGGTTAAATATCCTATTTACACTTTGTCACTACCACTGGGCAGAGAACGCTCCACATCTGCTACCTGAAGACACCTGAGGTGAGTAATGACTTTATTTTCTCCCTAGTCACATTATGTAGAATATCTATGACATTATGTAGAATCACCAGCCTGAAAGATGATTATGAAGTGTATCAGTCTCTTATAGACAATTTAAATATTAAGATGTTCACTGAATTTTTATACTGTGTACATGATGTAGTATTTAAATAATATAAACAATGTTTTAAAATATACAAAATACATGATAATAAAATAGAAATGTATAATTGTGTTAATTATATAATTATTAGTGGTATATAATCAAATATAAATAAACGTAATCAATTAAATAAAAATTTGCTATACATTCAAAATAATCTTTCTTTTCTTTAATATTATGTGGCGTTGGCACTGCCTAAACTGGTGGTTGATATTCTGCGTTCACTAAGTTTATTTATTGTAAACTAGGATTAGAATATCAACTGTTTCTTCACTGATATTTACTCTATTTTGCTTACCTAATTGATTTTTAAGTAAAATGTGTATAAATATGTCTTAATTTCTAGGTTATAAACAACACAATGGACTGGCGGGTTATACTGGCTATTTTTTGTCTGATTGGTAAGTGTTCTCTATTTCTACATATTTATTCCCCGAAAGTCTAAATTCCATCTCAATTTTTGCAGGCACTTACAATGGATTTAAAAGTCTCCCTTTAAAAGCATGTTTTCGTGATGTAAAAAAATTAAACCAAACTAAATCATGTCATAATTTTTCAACACTCAAGTAAAAATTACAATGTAAAAAAAATCAAGTGAAAAACAATTGTGTGTTGCTTTTGTTCAGCCAGAACTGAGGCTTTTATCAAGATAGAGGAAATAATGAATAGCTACAAATATCAGTTGATTTTAATACAAAACCTTTACCTTGGCTATAAGCGTGTAAAAGCATACATTCAAATAAACACAGGAATGGCTTAAACAAAAAATCACTGTTTATTAATAAGCTAGCCAGAGACCAGACCTGAATATGTGGGGTGACCTGAGATAGGCTGTATGCAGGAGATGCACTTACAGTTGATGGATCTAGACAGTTAAAATATGTATATATAATGCCAAGTCAAGCTATGACAAGATAGACCCCAAAAGACTAAGTGGTGTAATAAAATCAAAAACTAAAAGTCAAAAGCTTTTTAAAAAGTTTGTTTGTTTTTCACTTGTGTGTAGAATCTTTATACGGATTATACATTACTTACTCAAAAATAATGCACTGAGTCAATAAATCTGCTGCTTCATGGAAAGGTGTAGCTTATATGTGAATTACTCTACAGAAAGCTCTACAGAGCATTCTGCTACAGAGATCTTAATATGTGTTTCCTGGATTGGACCAATGCAGAACTCAGATTTGTGACCTTTATTTTAACACACTAGACTATTTTAATATCACCCTTCATGGTAATTAATGTAAATAGTATTACAGATTATGAAAGTTTTGTCTATATTATAGCAAATTACTCAGAAATATCAATAAAAGTCAATAAATGCTGTCAGTAATTCAGTCGCACCACAGACTTGTCAAAATTGTACAATCTGCTACTGCTTGTAACATTTATCTTCACTGGTCATTTATAATGGTAGAGTATGTTAAGTGGTTGGTCTTTTGTCACAAAGGGGTTATCATTTCACTTGAGCTGCATATCTATGCTTAAGTATGTCGCAACACTAAATGCCTGACTTGTCAGTTAAGGTCTGTGTACATGTTGGTGAAAGAGAAAACATGGAGTCATTATTTAAACCACATAGTAGTGAAAAGCTCACTGTGGCCTAATTGGATCTGTACACAAACCAGTTCACCAATATTATTCTGTTTCCATATACACACTTTATGATCAAATGTTTGTGTAGCCTTAACAATCACACCAATATGTGTGTGCTGAACATCTCATTTCTGATTTATTCACCTTTGACTATACTATTAGGCTTTCAATTAGATGTTGGATTTGAGTTCATTCTGCTACAAGAGCTTTATTGAGGTCAGACACTAAAGGCTGAGGAGGCCTGGGTCAAAGTTGGGCTTAATTTGGAAGTACAATTATGTGCATAACATTTGTACAGTGTGAGCAAAATCTGAAAGGCTGGGATTAAAATAAAATAAAATTATATTATTATATTTGCTAATCCTCCTAATTTTATCCAATTATCACCAAATTTGGCATATCTCATTTGCGGAGTAAACCTCTCAATCCGGTTTGCCCTAATCTGATAAGCAAAGCCACCAAACAGGAAGTGATGCTGTAACAAACTGCATACAGGCAACTTCTCCAAATTTTATCCAAAATCACCAAGTCCGACTCACATCATCTTAAAACCTGTTTGAACAACACTTATCAAAGGAACTTTTATACTCAAAACAGTTCTCCTGTATTGTATTAGCAAATACAAAAAGAAGAATCTGAAGGTACCTTATCATCTACATGTATCAAAACTTGATATGTATCTTCAGGACCACACCCTGAATGAACCCAATAACTGTAATACCTTTATTTTTTCCTTATATCAATTGAAGACTTTGTGCCAAATTCACAGATCTATTTCAAATATTCTGTTCTTGCAATCAACAAAAACTGTTTTTTAAGTAGTTAGACTGAACATTTGAAAATAGTAACATTACTATTTCTACTACATCTGTAGAAAGCAAACAACAGATCTTTTAAAATAAAGAAAATTTAAAGAAATTATATACGAAAAAGAGAATGCACTATTTGCAATAAATTCTACTGTTACTTCTGTTTGCATAAATTAGTGATCCCATACGCAAGTGGGCAGTCCTCAAACAATTCGACAGAGAGCACATCCACAAACAACTCGACGACCAACAGTTCTACCCCGAGCACATCCACAAACAACTCGACGACCAACAGTTCTACCCCGAGCACATCCACAAACAGCTCAACGACAAACACTTCGACAGAAAATACGTCCACAAACAACTCGACGACAAACACTTCCACCCCGAGCACGTCCACAAACAGCTCGACGACAAACACTTCGACAGAGACTACGTCCACAAACAGCTCGACGACAAACACTTCGACAGAGATTACATCCACAAACAACGCGACGACAAACACTTCCACACCGAGTACTTCTACAAACAGCTCGACGACAAACACTTCCACCCCGAGCACATCCACAAACAGCTCGACCACAAACACTTCGACAGAGACTACGTCCACAAACAGCTCGATGACAAACACTTCCACCCCGAGCACGTCCACAAACAGCTCGACATCAAACACTTCCACCCCGAGCACTTCTACAAACAGCTCGACGACAAACACTTCGACAGAGATTACATCCACAAACAACTCGACAACAAACACTTCCACCCCAAACACGCCCACAAACAACTCGACAACAAACACTTCCACCCCAAACACGCCCACAAACAACTCGACGACAAACACTTCCACACCGAGTACTTCTACAAACAGCTCGACGACAAACACTTCCACCCCGAGCACATCCACAAACAGCTCGACCACAAACACTTCGACAGAGACTACGTCCACAAACAGCTCGATGACAAACACTTCCACCCCGAGCACGTCCACAAACAGCTCGACATCAAACACTTCCACCCCGAGCACGTCCACAAACAACTCGACAACAAACACTTCCACCCCGAGCACTTCTACAAACAGCTCGACAACAAACACTTCCACCCCAAGCACGTCCACAAACAGCTCGACGACAAACACTTCGACAGAGATTACATCCACAAACAACTCGACAACAAACACTTCCACCCCAAACACGCCCACAAACAACTCGACAACAAACACTTCCACCCCAAACACGCCCACAAACAGCTCGACGACAAACACTTCCACCCCGAGCACATCCACAAACAGCTCGACGACAAACACTTCGACAGAGACTACGTCTACAAACAGCTCGACGACGAACACTTCCACCCCGAGCACGTCCACAAACAGCTCCACGACGAACACTTCCACCCCGAGCACGTCCACAAACGGCTCGACGACAAACACTTCCACCCCGAGCACGTCCACAAACAGCTCGACGACAAACACTTCCACCCCGAGCACGTCCACAAACAGCTCGACGACAAACACTTCCACCCCGAGCACATCCACAAACAGCTCCACAACAAATACTTCCACCCCGAGCACGTCCACAAACAGCTCCACAACAAACACTTCCACCCTGAGCACGTCCACAAACAGCTCCACAACAAACACTTCCACCCCGAGCACGTCCACAAACGGCTCGGCGACAAACACTTCCACCCCGAGCACGTCCACAAACAGCTCGACCACAGACACTTCCACCCCGAGTACTTCTACAAACAGCTCGACGACAAACACTTCCACCCCGAGCACATCCACAAACAGCTCGACCATAGACACTTCCACCCCGAGCACGTCCACAAACAGCTCGACAACAAACACTTCCTCCCCCAGCACATCCACAAACAGCTCGACCACAAACACTTCCACCCCGAGCACGTCCACAAACAGCTCGACGACAAACACTTCCACCACGAGCACGTCCACAAACAGCTCCACAACAAACACTTCCACTCCGATCACGTCCACAAACAGCTCCACAACAAACACTTCCACCCCGAGCACATCCACAAACAGCTCGACCACAAACACTTCCACCCCGAGTACTTCTACAAACGGCTCGACGACAAACACTTCCACCCCGAGTACTTCTACAAACAGCTCAACAACAAACACTTCCACCCCGAGTACTTCTACAAACGGCTCGACGACAAACACATCCACCCCGAGCACGTCCACAAACAGCTCCACGACAAACACATCCACCCCGAGCACATCCACAAACAGCTCAACAACAAACACCTCCACCCCGAGCATGTCCACAAACAGCTCAACAACAAACACTTCCACCCCGAGCATGTCCACAAACAGCTCGACCACAAACACTTCCACCCCGAGTACTTCTACAAACAGCTCGACGACAAACACTTCCACCCTGAGTACTTCAACAAACAGCTCAACAACAAACACTTCCACCCCGAGTACGACCACAAACAGCTCGACCACAAACACTTCCACCCCGAGTACGTCCACAAACAGCTCGACCACAAACACTTCCACCCCGAGTACTTCTACAAACGGCTCGACGACAAACACATCCACCCCGAGCACGTCCACAAACGGCTCGGCGACAAACACTTCCACCCCGAGCACGTCCACAAACAGCTCGACCACAGACACTTCCACCCCGAGTACTTCTACAAACAGCTCGACGACAAACACTTCCACCCCGAGCACGTCCACAAACAGCTCGACCATAAACACTTCCACCCCGAGCACGTCCACAAACAGCTCGACAACAAACACTTCCTCCCCCAGCACATCCACAAACAGCTCGACCACAAACACTTCCACCCCGAGCACGTCCACAAACAGCTCAACGACAAACACTTCCACCACGAGCACGTCCACAAACAGCTCCACAACAAACACTTCCACCCCGAGCACATCCACAAACAGCTCGACCACAAACACTTCCACCCCGAGTACTTCTACAAACAGCTCGACGACAAACACTTCCACCCCGAGTACTTCTACAAACGGCTCGACGACAAACACATCCACCCCGAGCACGTCCACAAACAGCTCCACTACAAACACATCCACCCCGAGCACGTCCACAAACAGCTCCACGACAAACACATCCACCCCGAGCACATCCACAAACAGCTCAACAACAAACACTTCCACCCCGAGCATGTCCACAAACAGCTCAACAACAAACACTTCCACCCCGAGCATGTCCACAAACAGCTCGACCACAAACACTTCCACCCCGAGTACTTCTACAAACAGCTCGACGACAAACACTTCCACCCTGAGTACTTCAACAAACAGCTCAACAACAAACACTTCCACCCCGAGTACGTCCACAAACAGCTCGACCACAAACACTTCCACCCCGAGTACTTCTACAAACGGCTCGACGACAAACACATCCACCCCGAGCACGTCCACAAACAGCTCGATGACAAACACTTCCACCCCGAGCACGTCCACAAACAGCTCCACGACAAACATATCCACCCCGAGCACGTCCGCAAACAGCTCCACGACAAACACATCCACCCCGAGCACGTCCACAAACAGCTCGACGACAAACACTTCCACGCCGAGCACGTCCACAAACAGCTCGACGACAAACACTTCCACCCCGAGCACGTCCACAAACAGCTCGACCACAAACACTTCCACGCCGAGCACGTCCACAAACAGCTCCACGACGAACACTTCCACCCCGAGCACATCCACAAACGGCTCGACGACAAACACTTCCACCCCGAGCACGTCCACAAACGGCTCGACGACAAACACTTCCACCCCGAGCACGTCCACAAACAGCTCCACGACGAACACTTCCACCCCGAGCACATCCACAAACAGCTCGACGACAAACACTTCCACCCCGAGCACATCCACAAACAGCTCGACGACAAACACTTCCACCCCGAGCACGTCCACAAATAGCTCGACGACAAACACATCCACCCCGAGCATGTCCACAAACAGCTCGACGACAAACACTTCCACCCCGAGCACGTCCACAAACAGCTCGACGACAAACACTTCCACCCCGAGCACGTCCACAAACAGCTCGACGACAAACACTTCCACCCCGAGCACGTCCACAAACAGCTCGACCACAAACACTTCCACCCCGAGCACGTCCACAAACAGTTCAACGACAAACACTTCCACCCCGAGCACGTCCACAAACAGCTCGACCACAAACACTTCCACGCCGAGCACGTCCACAAACAGCTCGACGACAAACACTTCCACCTCGAGCACGTCCACAAACGGCTCGACGACAAACACTTCCACCCCGAGCACGTCCACAAACAGCTCGACCACAAACACTTCCACGCCGAGCACGTCCACAAACAGCTCGATGACAAACACTTCCACCCCGAGTACTTCTACAAACAGCTCGACGACAAACACTTCCACCCCGAGCACGTCCACAAACAGCTCGACGACAAACACTTCCACCCCGAGTACTTCTACAAACAGCTCGACGACAAACACTTCCACCCCGAGCACGTCCACAAACAGCTCGACGACAAACACTTCCACCCCGAGCACGTCCACAAACAGCTCGACGACAAACACTTCCACCCCGAGCACGTCCACAAACAGCTCGACGACAAACACGTCCACCCCGAGTACTTCTACAAACAGCTCGACGACAAACACTTCCACCCCGAGCACGTCCACAAACAGCTCCACAACAAACACTTCCACCCCTAGTACTTCCACAAACACCTCGACGACAAACATTTCCACCCCGAGTACTTCTACAAACAGCTCGACGACAAACACTTCTACCCCGAGCACATCCACAAACAACTCGACCATAAACACTTCCACCCCGAGCACGTCCACAAACAGCTCGACAACAAACACTTCCTCCCCCAGCACATCCACAAACAGCTCGACCACAAACACTTCCACCCCGAGTACTTCTACAAACAGCTCCACGACAAACACTTCCACTCCGAGCACGTCCACAAACAGCTCGACGACAGACACTTCCACCCCGAGCACGTCCACAAACAGCTCGACCACAAACACTTCCACCCCGAGTACTTCTACAAACAGCTCGACCACAAACACTTCCACCCCGAGCACGTCCACAAACAGCTCCACGACAAACACTTCCACCCCGAGCACGTCCACAAACAGCTCCACAACAAACACATCCTCCCCGAGCACGTCCACAAACAGCTCCACGACAAACACTTCCACCCCGAGCACGTCCACAAACAGCTCCACAACAAACACATCCTCCCCGAGCACGTCCACAAACAGCTCGACGACAAACACTTCCACGCCGAGCACGTCCACAAACAGCTCGACGACAAACACTTCCTCCCCGAGCACGTCCACAAACAGCTCGACGACAAACACTTCCACCCCGAGTACTTCTACAAACAGCTCGACGACAAACACTTCCACCCCGAGCACGTCCACAAACAGCTCGACCATAAACACTTCCACCCCGAGTACTTCTACAAACAGCTCGACGACAAACACTTCCACCACGAGTACTTCTACAAACAGCTCGACGACAAACACTTCCACCCCGAGCACGTCCACAAACAGCTCGACGACAAACACTTCCACCCCGAGTACTTCTACAAACGGCTCGACGACAAACACATCCACCCCGAGCACGTCCACAAACAGCTCGACGACAAACACTTCCACCCCGAGCACGTCCACAAACAGCTCGACGACAAACACTTCCACCCCGAGCACGTCCACAAACAGCTCGACGACAAACACTTCCACCCCGAGCACGTCCACAAACAGCTCGACCACAAACACTTCCACGCCGAGCACGTCCACAAACAGCTCGACGACAAACACTTCCACCCCGAGCACGTCCACAAACAGCTCGACAACAAACACTTCCACCCCGAGCACGTCCACAAACAGCTCGACGACAAACACTTCCACCCCGAGTACTTCTACAAACAGCTCGACGACAAACACTTCCACCCCGAGCACGTCCACAAACAGCTCGACGACAAACACTTCCACCCCGAGCACGTCCACAAACAGCTCGACGACAAACACTTCCACCCCGAGCACGTCCACAAACAGCTCGACGACAAACACTTCCACCCCGAGCACGTCCACAAACAGTTCAACGACAAACACTTCCACCCCGAGCACGTCCACAAACAGCTCGACCACAAACACTTCCACGCCGAGCACGTCCACAAACAGCTCGACGACAAACACTTCCACCCCGAGCACGTCCACAAACGGCTCGACGACAAACACTTCCACCCCGAGCACGTCCACAAACAGCTCGACCACAAACACTTCCACGCCGAGCACGTCCACAAACGGCTCGATGACAAACACTTCCACCCCGAGTACTTCTACAAACAGCTCGACGACAAACACTTCCACCCCGAGCACGTCCACAAACAGCTCGACGACAAACACTTCCACCCCGAGTACTTCTACAAACAGCTCGACGACAAACACTTCCACCCCGAGCACGTCCACAAACAGCTCGACGACAAACACTTCCACCCCGAGCACGTCCACAAACAGCTCGACGACAAACATTTCCACCCCGAGCACGTCCACAAACAGCTCGACGACAAACACGTCCACCCCGAGTACTTCTACAAACAGCTCGACGACAAACACTTCCACCCCGAGCACGTCCACAAACAGCTCCACAACAAACACTTCCACCCCTAGTACTTCCACAAACACCTCGACGACAAACATTTCCACCCCGAGTACTTCTACAAACAGCTCGACGACAAACACTTCTACCCCGAGCACATCCACAAACAACTCGACCATAAACACTTCCACCCCGAGCACGTCCACAAACAGCTCGACAACAAACACTTCCTCCCCCAGCACATCCACAAACAGCTCGACCACAAACACTTCCACCCCGAGTACTTCTACAAACAGCTCCACGACAAACACTTCCACTCCGAGCACGTCCACAAACAGCTCGACGACAGACACTTCCACCCCGAGCACGTCCACAAACAGCTCGACCACAAACACTTCCACCCCGAGTACTTCTACAAACAGCTCGACCACAAACACTTCCACCCCGAGCACGTCCACAAACAGCTCCACGACAAACACTTCCACCCCGAGCACGTCCACAAACAGCTCCACAACAAACACATCCTCCCCGAGCACGTCCACAAACAGCTCCACGACAAACACTTCCACCCCGAGCACGTCCACAAACAGCTCCACAACAAACACATCCTCCCCGAGCACGTCCACAAACAGCTCGACGACAAACACTTCCACCCCGAGTACTTCTACAAACAGCTCGACGACAAACACTTCCACCCCGAGCACGTCCACAAACAGCTCGACGACAAACACTTCCACCCCGAGCACGTCCACAAACAGCTCGACGACAAACACTTCCACCCCGAGCACGTCCACAAACAGCTCGACCATAAACACTTCCACCCCGAGTACTTCTACAAACAGCTCGACGACAAACACTTCCACCACGAGTACTTCTACAAACAGCTCGACGACAAACACTTCCACCCCGAGCACGTCCACAAACAGCTCGACCATAAACACTTCCACCCCGAGCACATCCACAAACAGCTCGACGACAAACACTTCCACCCCGAGCACGTCCACAAACAGCTCGACCATAAACACTTCCACCCCGAGCACATCCACAAACAGCTCGATGACAAACACTTCCACCCCGAGCACATCCACAAACAGCTCCACGACAAACACTTCCACCCCGAGCACGTCCACAAACAGCTCGACGACAGACACTTCCACCCCGAGCACGTCCACAAACAGCTCGACCACAAACACTTCCACCCCGAGTACTTCTACAGACAGCCCGACCACAAACACTTCCACCCCGAGCACGTCCACAAACAGCTCCACGACAAACACTTCCACCCCGAGCACGTCCACAAACAGCTCCACAACAAACACATCCTCCCCGAGCACGTCCACAAACAGCTCGACGACAAACACTTCCACCCCGAGCACGTCCACAAACAGCTCGACGACAAACACTTCCACCCCGAGTACTTCTACAAACAGCTCCACGACAAACACTTCCACCCCGAGCACGTCCACAAACAGCTCAACGACAAACACTTCCACCCCGAGTACTTCTACAAACAGCTCGACGACAAACACTTCCACCCCGAGCACGTCCACAAACAGCTCGACGACAGACACTTCCACCCCGAGCACGTCCACAAACAGCTCGACGACAAACACTTCCACCCCGAGCACATCCACAAACAGCTCGACGACAGACACTTCCACCCCGAGCTCGTCCACAAACAGCTCGACGACAGACACTTCCACCCCGAGCACGTCCACAAACAGCTCGACGACAGACACTTCCACCCCGAGCACGTCCACAAACAGCTCGACGACAAACACTTCCACCCCGAGTACTTCTACAAACAATTCGACAACAAACACCGCAGTATTCATCTTGCTCTTTAGAATCAATGAAACTTTTGTTCCAGCACTGGCCAATAACACCTCTCCAGAATTTGCAGCCAAATCCACATCCATCCGAAATCAGGTATGTTTTATTCTTAATAAAATTCAAAATTTGTTTCAAACATTAAACCAAAACTAATATCTCACCACCTAAATAGTTCTTCTGCCATTGAAGACAATGTGAACGACCCACAATGGTATAAATGGTGGTATTCTGTCAGTAGGGTATAAATACTGGTCACGTATGATTCTTTTCTCATCTTTATATGAATACTCTAAAACAATCTCATTCGCCATGCAGTCCTAGTCTCTGCATTTGAGCATTTATAAGTCTCTGTATTTGACTTAATCATTAACTTTATCCATATCCAGGTCTAATAGTGACAAAAACAAATTGTCATTGTATATGAGGTCACTGATTTTATGTATATTATTTTTCCAGGTTGAACCAATTTACAGAAAAAACTTCAAAAATTTCATCCGAATGATCATTCACAGTTTCGCGTGAGAAATAATATATGAAAATATTGTTCTGAATGTTGGTTTTTCTTTAGTTCGATGATTCAGCACTTCACCCCATTTTTAACTGTGTTTGTGTTTTAGGAATGGTTCAATTGTGACAAATTCCAGCCTTCAATTTGGTTCCAATGAAACCATCCCAAATAATTCTACAGTACAAGAAATCCTTGTTAATGAGACTAAATCCAACACAAGCTTGAACATTATTTCAAGTTCTATAAATGTCACCCAGGATCCTGGTCAGTATTCACTATTAATGACAATTCATTGTAATAAATCATAAGTACTTGTAATAGATATTCTAACTGCAATTTAATCTAACACACAACAGTGACCAACAACGCTACAACAAACACGACCCCAAGCACATCCACAAACAGCTCAGAGACAAACACTTCCACCCCGAGTACTTCTACAAACAGCTCGACAACAAACACTTCCACCCCGAGCACATCCACAAATAGCTCGACGACAAACACTTCCACCCCGAGCACATCCACAAACAGCTCGACAACAAACACTTCCACCCCGAGTACTTCTACAAACAGCTCGACGACAAACACTTCCACCCCGAGCACGTCCACAAACAGTTCAACGACAAACACTTCCACCCCGAGTACTTCTACAAACAGCTCGACGACAAACACTTCCACCCCGAGTACTTCTACAAACAGCTCGACGACAAACACTTCCACCCCGAGTACGTCCACAAACAGCTCAACAACAAACACTTCCACCCCGAGTACTTCTACAAACAGCTCGACGACAAACACTTCCACCCCGAGCACGTCCACAAACAGCTCGACGACAAACACTTCCACCCCGAGCACGTCCACAAACAGCTCAACAACAAACACTTCCACCCCGAGTACTTCTACAAACAGCTCGACGACAAACACTTCCACCCCGAGCACGTCCACAAACAGCTCGACGACAAACACTTCCACCCCGAGTACTTCTATAAACAGCTCGACGACAAACACTTCCACCCCGAGTACTTCTACAAATAGCTCGGCGACAAACACTTCCACCCCGAGCACGTCCACAAACAGCTCGACGACAAACACTTCCACCCCGAGTACTTCTACAAATAGCTCGGCGACAAACACTTCCACCCCGAGTACGTCCACAAACAGCTCGACGACAAACACTTCCACCCCGAGTACTTCTACAAACAGCTCGGCGACAAACACTTCCACCCCGAGTACGTCCACAAACAGCTCGACGACAAACACTTCCACTCCGAGCACGTCCACAAACAGCTCGACGACAAACACTTCCACCCCGAGTACTTCTACAAACAGCTCGGCGACAAACACTTCCACCCCGAGTACTTCTACAAACAGCTCGGCGACAAACACTTCCACCCCGAATACTTCTACAAACAGCTCGACGACAAACACCTCCACCCCGAGTACTTCTACAAACAGCTCGACCACAAACACTTCCACCCCGAGTACTTCCACAAACAGCTCGACCACAAACACTTCCACCCCGAGTACTTCTACAAACAGCTCGACAACAAACACATCCACCCCGAGTACTTCTACAAACAGCTCGACGACAAACACCTCCACCCCGAGTACTTCTACAAACAGCTCGACCACAAACACTTCCACCCCGAGTACTTCCACAAACAGCTCGACCACAAACACTTCCACCCCGAGTACTTCTACAAACAGCTCGACGACAAACACCTCCACCCCGAGTACTTCTACAAACAGCTCGACCACAAACACTTCCACCCCGAGTACTTCCACAAACAGCTCGACAACAAACACATCCACCCCGAGTGCTTCTACAAACAGCTCAGCGACAAACACTTCCACCCCGAATACTTCTACAAACAGCTCGACGACAAACACCTCCACCCCGAGTACTTCCACAAACAGCTCGACCACAAACACTTCCACCCCGAGTACTTCTACAAACAGCTCGGCGACAAACACTTCCACCCCGAGTACTTCTACAAACAGCTCGGCGACAAACACTTCCACCCCGAGTACTTCTACAAACAGCTCCACGACAAACACTTCCACCCCGAGCACGTCCACAAACAGCTCCACGACAAACACTTCCACCCCGAGCACGTCCACAAACAGCTCCACGACAAACACTTCCACCCCGAGCACGTCCACAAACAGCTCCACGACAAACACTTCCACCCCGAGCACGTCCACAAACAGCTCCACGACAAACACTTCCACCCCGAGCACGTCCACAAACAGCTCGACGACAAACACTTCCACCCCGAGCACGTCCACAAATAGCTCGGCGACAAACACTTCCACTCCGAGCACGTCCACAAACAGCTCCGCGACAAACACTTCCACCCCGAGCACGTCCACAAACAGCTCGACGACAAACACCTCCACCCCGAGTACTTCTACAAACAGCTCGACGACAAACACTTCCACCCCGAGCACGTCCACAAACAGCTCGACGACCAACACTTCCACCCCGAGCACGTCCACAAACAGCTCCACGACAAACACTTCCACCCCGAGCACGTCCACAAACAGCTCGACGACAAACACTTCCACCCCGAGCACGTCCACAAACAGCTCGACGACAAACACTTCCACCCCGAGCACGTCCACAAACAGCTCGACGACAAACACTTCCACCCCGAGCACGTCCACAAATAGCTCGGCGACAAACACTTCCACTCCGAGCACGTCCACAAACAGCTCCACGACAAACACTTCCACCCCGAGCACGTCCACAAACAGCTCGACGACAAACACTTCCACCCCGAGCACGTCCACAAACAGCTCCACGACAAACACTTCCACCCCGAGCACGTCCACAAACAGCTCCACGACAAACACTTCCACCCCGAGTACTTCTACAAACAGCTCGACGACAAACACTTCCACCCCGAGCACGTCCACAAATAGCTCGGCGACAAACACTTCCACCCCGAGCACATCCACAAACAGCTCAACGACAAATACTTCCACCCCGAGCACATCCACAAATAGCTCGGCGACAAACACTTCCACCCCGAGCACGTCCACAAACAGCTCGACGACAAACACTTCCACCCCGAGCACGTCCACAAACAGCTCGACGACAGACACTTCCACCCCGAGCACGTCCACAAACAGCTCAACGACAAACACTTCCACCCCAAGCACATCCACAACCAGCCCTACGACAAACACCACAGTATTCATCTTGCTCTTTAGAATCAATGAAACTTTTGTTCCAGCACTGGCCAATAACACCTCTCCAGAATTTGCAGCCAAAGTCACATCCATCCGAAATCAGGTATGTTTTATTGTTAATAAAATTCATAATTTGTTTCAAACTTTAACCCAAAACTAATATCTTACCACCTAAATAGTTCTTCTGCCATTGAAGACAATGTGAAGGACCCACAATGGTATAAATGGTGGTATTCTGTCAGTAGGGTATAAATACTGGTCACGTATGATTCTTTTCTCATCTTTATATGAATACTCTAAAAAAATAATCTCATTCGCCATGCAGTCCTAGACTCTGCATTTGAGCATTAATAAGTCTCTGTATATGACAATCATTAACTTTATCCATATCCAGGTCTAATAGTGACAAAAACAAATTGTCATTGTATATGAGGTCACTGATTTTATGTATATTATTTTTCCAGGTTGAACCAATTTACAGAAAATCATTCAAAAATTTCATCCGAATGATCATTCACAGTTTCACGTGAGAAATAATATATGAAAATATTGTTCTGAATGTTGGTTTTTCTTTACTTCGATGATTCAGCACTTCACCCCATTTTTAACTGTGTTTGTGTTTTAGGAATGGTTCAATTGTGACAAATTCCAGCCTTCAATTTGGTTCCAATGAAACCATCCCAAATAATTCTACAGTACAAGAAATCCTTGTTAATGAGACTAAATCCAACTCAAGCTTGAACATTATTCCAAGTTCTATAAATGTCACCCAGGATCCTGGTCAGTATTCACTTTTAATGAAATTGCTTTGTAATAAATCATAAGTAGTTGTAATAGATATTCTAACTGCAATTTAATCTCACACGCAACAGTGACCAACAACGCTACAACAAACACGACCCCAAGCACGTCCACAAACAGCTCGATGACAAACACGTCCACAAACAGCTCGGCGACAAACACTTCCACCCCGAGCACGTCCACAAACAGCTCGACGACAAACACTTCCACCCCAAACACGTCTACAAACAGCTCGACGACAAACACTTCCACCCCGAGCACGTCCACAAACAGCTCGACGACAAACACTTCCACCCCAAACACGTCTACAAACAGCTCGGCGACAAACACTTCCACCCCGAGCACGTCCACAAACAGCTCAACGACAAACACTTCCACCCCGAGCACTTCCACGAACAGTTCGACGACAAACACTTCCACCCCGAGCACGTCCACAAACAGTTCGACGACAAACACAACTTCGACCACAAGTGCACCTACAACCAGCTCGACGACAAACATTCCTCCAGCACCACAAAATGCAACACAAATTTTCAACTTGACTTTCAGCATCAATGAAACCTTTGATTCAGCCCTGGCCAGTAACAGCTCCCCACAGTTTGGAGCAAAGGCTGCAAATATCCGCAGTCAGGTAGGTTTTATTTATCATGCTTCCATTTATAGTTTTCTTGATTTTAGTTATTTTGACACTTGAGCAATTTTGCTTCCATATACGAAAACCTGAGGAACACAGAATGGTTCAAATGTTGGTTTTCTTATAAGAAGGAATACAGAACTTTTAGCACTTGTCTGATTTTTCAGTTCAGTTTTATTCCTTTATACTAGGGGTGTCCAATCTTATCCAGAAAGGGCCAGTGTGGGTGCAGGTTTTCATTCCAACCAAGCAGAAGCTACACCTGATTCCAACTGGCTAATCAACTGATCTTGGCTTTCAGTAGACTCAGGTTTGGCTTCTGCTCGGTTGGAATGAAAACCTGCACCCACACCGGCCCTTTGTGGATAAGATTGGACACCCCTGCTTTAAAAGAATACTGCAACATTGAATTCAAAGTTCATGCCATAAAATAAGTTTTAAATGTATTAATTATTTATTTTCTTTAGCTCTATCAGTGTGTTTGACATTGCTGTTGATACACAACTTCTTATTTTTTTTTAGGTTGAACCATTGTACAAGAAAACCTTTAAAAACTTCATTCTAATGCAAATTCTACGATTTAAGTAAGAAGGGTGACATGTTTCAGAATATTTATTTATTCTTTATTGATTAATGATTAATGATTGAATTTGAACCTGTATCTCTACCTTTGTGCCCTTTCAGGAATGGGTCTATTATTACAGAGAGCAAGCTTTATATGGATCCTAGTGGTTCAAATGTTACTGCAACCCAAGTGAAAGACGTTTTGCTCAATGGAATCTCGAACGGCAACTTGACCTTTCAGATTGACCGAGGCTCGATTAATGTCACAGAGATTGGTCAGTACAGATTTACAGATGTTACTGTTACTTATTAATTTCTGCTTATTAATAAGAAATGAGCCTAAATAATTAAAATTTAAATATTTATTTATGTATATATATGTTTATATTTTGCAGGGAATTCAACACCACCAGTGATTGCCAGCTCAGTCTCCATGATTTGCATGTCTCTGCTGTCACTTCTACTTTCTTTGGCATTGCATTTCTAGCTCTAGACCTGATCAGAAAACATACACAAATAACCTACATGCATTTATACATTTAGTAATTTGTAAGATAAAGAGAATATGGGGGAAATGTTTCATTATTATAAACGAAGATATCTTTACATATTAATATTATGAATTGTTGAAATGTGAGGCTTAATGAGGGTTCTGATTAGCCTGAAAATTTCTCCACATTCTGACAGTTCTGCGAAGATTTTCTTTCATTCATATTTAAATATATTTGAATTCTTTAAAACAATTTTGCATTTAATAATATAATTAATATTGTACTATACATTATAATTTCTAAACACTGGACAGAGGATTAATTGACGTATTGCTAAAGATTGTTTCCTAAATATAAACACTGATTAAAAAGAAAATGTCAGATTATCTGTGCTTCTGATCAATTTTTGTTTGTTATCCTAATTGAAGTAATTGAATTAATTGAAGTGCTAAAATGAATGCAAACACACACACAAAGTCTGAAAATCTAGCAAGAAGTAATATATTCTTGATCATTTTAATCCCCATGTTCCTATCACCTTGGCCTGGGTTTAGCTTTCATATGTAAATGACTACAGTGAGTTATACAAATGCAAACCAGGGTAGTGTGGGGAGGGGGGACTCACTGATTGAGAGAGGGTTTATTACCCAAATGTAACGAAAATCTAGTATAAAAAGCTCAGTCTCATTTTAATTAAAACTTTTAAATTGTTGCCTGAATTTTGAATTGAGATTTGTCTTACACCGTGTCTTAACTACACGCGACGTGATTCCGCGACACACGAGTAAAATGTATCTTTTCCATGTTAATCAGTTTTTGTCCTGACCAGACTAACCAGTTTTACAAACTGTTTTTATTTCTGCACGTCGCGGCTGACAGCTCCTATACAGAGATCTCAATGAAAGTTCTGCGCATTATTAATATTATTCATCAAACATGGATGAGGAGAGACGAGGAGATTATAAACGTTTAATAGCAGAAATATATAATAAATCCCTCAAGTTTTATAAGGAAAGCCATAAGAAGTGGAGGGGTGTATCTCTCTATGCATGTGTGCACTTGTATGTAAGTATGTGTGTGTGGACTGCGATCTCTTCAGCTGCAGTATGAGAAAGCACACAAACAGAGAAAAACTGTTATGATTGGCTGTGCTTTATGATTGATTGTGTTCAGTATGGACACAAATTTCCTATTTCTGGAATCATATCACATCGCATCTAGTTAGACTAATTACCTTGTGTACCACTAAAAGACACAAAACATTAATAATAATAAACAAATAAGTGTGTGTGTTATATATATATATATATATATATATATATATATATATATATATATATATATACACACATATATATATATACAGTGGGGGAAAAAAGTATCCCCTGCAGATTTTGTACGTTTGCCCACTGACAAAGAAATTTGAAGGTGTATTTGAACAGTGAGAGGCAGAATAACAACAAAAATATTCAGAAAAACGCATTTCAGAAAAGTTCTACATTGATTTGAATTTTATTGAGTGAAATAAGTATTTGATCCCCTGTCAATCAGAAAGATTTCTGGCTCCCAGGTGTCTTTTATACAGGTAAAGAGCTGAGATTACAGTAGGAGCACTCTCGGGGAGTGCTCTTAATCTCAGCTCATTAACTGTATGAAAGACACCTGTCCACAGAAGGAAGCAATCAATCAGATTCCAAACTCTCCATCATGGCTAAGACCAAAGAGCTGTCCATGGATGTCAGGGACAAGATTGTAGACCTACACAAGGCTGGAATGAGCTACAAGACCATCGCCAAGCAGCTTGGTGAGAAGGTGACAACAGTTGGTGCGATTATTCCCAAATGGAAGAAACACAAAAGGACTGTCAATCTTCCTCGGTCTGGGGCTCCATGCAAGATCTCACCTCATGGAGTTTCAATGATCATGAGAACGGCCAGGAATCAGCCCAGAATTACATTATGGAGGATTTTGTCAATGACCTCAAGGCAGCTGGGACCACAGTCACCAAGAAAACAATTAGTAACACACTACACCGTGAAAGACTGAAATCCAGTAGCGCCCGCAAGGTCCCCCTGCTAAAGAAAGCACATCTGAATGATTCAGAGAAGAACTGGGTGAAAGTGTTGTGGTCAAATGAGACCAAAATCCAGCTCTTTGGCATCAACTCAACTCGCTGTGTTTGGAGGAGGAGGAATGTTGCCAATGACCCAAGTACACCATCCCCAGGTGACTGGACAACTGCACCACATCAAAGGGACAATGGACGGGGCAATGTACCGTTAAATCTTGGATGAGAACCTCCTTCTCTCAGCCAGGGCATTGAAAATGGGTCATGGATGGATGTTCCAGCCTGACAATGACCCAAAACACACGGCCAAGGCAACAAAGGAGTGGTTCAAAAAGAAGCACATTAAGGTCCTGTAGTGGCCTAGCCAGTCTCCAGACCTTAATCCCATAGAAAATCTGTCGAGGGAGCTGAAGGGTCAGCCACAAACCTTAATGACTTAGAAAGGATCTGTAAAGAGGAGTGGGCCCAAATTCCTTGAGATGTGTGCAAACCTGGTGGCCAACTACAAGAAATGTCTGACGTCTGTGATTGCCAACAAGGGTTTGCCACGAAGTACTAAGTCATGTTTTGCAAAGGGGTCAAATACTTATTTCACTCAATAAAATGCAAATCAATGTAGAACTTTTCTGAAATGTGTTTTTCTGGAATTTTTTGTTGTTATTCTGTCTCCCACTGTTCAGATAAACCTACCATTAAAATTACAGACTGATCATTTCTTTATATATATATATATATATATATATATATATATATATATATACACACACTATATTGCCAAAAGTATTCGCTCACCTGCCTTGACTCGCATATGAACTTAAGTGACATCCCATTCCTAATCCATAGGGTTCAATATGACATCGGTCCACCCTTTGCAGCTATAACAGCTTCGACTCTTCTGGGAAGGCTGTCCACAAGGTTTAGGGGTGTGTTTATGGGAATTTTTGACCATTCTTCCAGAAGCGCATTTGTGAGGTCACACACTGATGTTGGACGAGAAGGCCTGGCTCTCAGTCTCCGCTCTAATTCATCCCAAAGGTGTTCTATCGGGTTGAGGTCAGGATTCTGTGCAGGCCAGTCAAGTTCATCCACACCAGACTCTGTCATCCATGTCTTTATGGACCTTGCTTTGGTCACTGGTGCACAGTCATGTTGGAAGAGGAAGGGGCCAGCTCCAAACTGTTCCCACAAAGTTGGGAGCATGGAATTGTCCAAAATGTCTTGGTATGCTGAAGCATTCAGAGTTCCTTTCACTGGAACTAAGGGGCCAAGCCCAGCTCCTGAAAAACAACCCCACACCATAATCCCCCCTCCACCAAACTTTACACTTGGCACAATGCAGTCAGACAAGTACCGTTCTCCTGGCAACCGCCAAACCCAGACTCGTCCATCAGATTGCCAGATGGAGAAGCGCGATTCGTCACTCCAGAGACCGCGTCTCCACTGCTCTAGAGTCCAGTGGCGGCGTGCTTTACACCACTGCATCCGACCCTTTCATTGCACTTGGTGATGTATGGCTTGGATGCAGCTGCTCGGCCATGGAAACCCATTCCATGAAGCTCTCTGCGCACTGTTCTTGAGCTAATCTGAAGGCCACATGAAGTTTGGAGGTCTGTAGCGATTGACTCTGCAGAAAGTTGGCGACCTCTTCGCACTATGCGCCTCAGCATCCGCTGACCCCGCTCCGTCAGTTTACGTGGCCTACCACTTCGTGGCTGAGTTGCTGTTGTTCCCAAACACTTCCACGTTCTTATAATACAGCTGACAGTGGAATATTTAGGAGCGAGGAAATTTCACGACTGGATTTGTTGCACAGGTGGCATCCTATCACAGTTCCACACTGGAATTCACTGAGCTCCTGAGAGAGACCCATTCTTTCACAAATGTTTGTAAAAACAGTCTGCATGCCTAGGTGCTTGATTTTATACACCTGTGGCCATGGAAGTGATTGGAACACCTGATTCTGATTATTTGGATGGGTGAGCGAATACTTTTGGCAATATAGTGTATATATATATATATATATATATATATATATATATATATATATATATATATATATGTATGGCATTTGGAAGACGGTCTTATCCAGAGCACCTAACATTTATCTAATTAATACAACTAACCAGTTGAGGGTTAAATGCCTTGCTCAATTCGATCAGTAGTTAACCACTGTTCAAAGAATAATTCGGCCACAGTGTGACACCACATTCTTACACTTTTTGCAAAGTGGAAGCTTGTTATCAGTAAGGAATGCTGCTGGTTTACCCTCTTGCTGAAGATAGACTTGGGGAACGAGTTTACCTGCCACTAACTGAAGATTTCAATTGTGGAATCTCATTTCCTGTATTAGGGTGAATATGTAGCATGTATCTACAGCCTTATGTAGCAGACTCCAATGTGCAGACTCAGTCCTGTGTAGCAGAGATGTTTTTCATGTGATGCAGAAAGCAGGGGGCTTGGCATTCTTATCAGATCACATAAATCTGTGGCCCCATAATTAACAACTTCTCTTTTTAACTGCCCTAATGAGATCTCAAGATTTCTTTTCTAAAGTGAAATATTTGTATTCCAGCTCTGAAAAAAATGATTTGGTGGTTCAGTAAACATGACAAAAAAAACAACAACAGTGAATTTAAACAAAAAATCTAATTTTTGGAATTACTCTAATGCTTTATGTTCTGGACTTAAATATTTCTTGTTAGTATCATTATTTGATTATTTCTGTGGCTACAACCAAAGTTTATTTCTTACGTTCTTTCCTCGGCTCAGTTTTATATTACTATACAGTTACTCACAAAACTAGAAAAAAAGAATGTTTACATGAGAGAGTGTAATTTTAAATTCGATTTAAATTCACAGAGCTTTGAAATTATTTAACTTTGATCAACGATCAAGTATGTCGGTAAAGTTATCTTAGTTTCACCATCTTTATGTTTCTCAGTAGAGAGTGTGTGTGTGTGTGTGTGTGTGCATTTATTTATTGGGGTAATTTATTACTCTATATCTGTCTGGAACCATTAAAGATAACACTTGAGTAAAACTGATCGGTTTTAGATGATGTAAATGTTTCAGATTTTGTAAAACATAAAATCTCTTTAAATGTTATTTTTCTGATCATTCAAATTTATTTACATTTTTATAAGAACATTTCTTGGTGTTCTGTAAAGTTTACTTAAAATATGAGTTATATTTGTAGGCCTTGACACTGGACAACACACTGCCTGGCCAAAAAAAGTCACATTATTGGTTGGACCTCCTTTTGCTTACATTACGGCACACATTCACTATGGCATCGTTTCAAAAAAACTTATGCAATGTCATGCCATTTATTTTTGTCCCAAGTTGCATTAATAAAAATTAAAATTAAAATTAAAATTAACAAAATTTCTCAGACTTACAACAATAAATAGAATTTACCTGTACAGATAGTGAAGGGAAAATATCTAGGTAACTTTATTCATAACAGTCATACTTCTATAATTCTGCTGTTCATAAAGTGCAGATGTGTGCAATTTTACTGAATATATACAATATGTACTGTGCAAAATCTTTTTGGTGTACTGGGTGTTGTGTAGACAAATTGAGAAAAGTCCAAGTTCTATGTTTTGTCCTAGTTGAGGGCCCAAATGTCCTGTGGGAAGAAGCTCCTCTTCATTCTCTTTGTGTTTGCCTTCAGGCAGCAAAAGTGCTTCCCTGACTGAAAACAGAGACAGAGATCGGATCAGCAGCCCAAAGCCTTAACCAGTGGGATCCACTACCCAAAATTCCATGGCATTGTCTGTCAGGTTTGTTATACATTGCCAAGCTCTGTCAATACTATTTAATACTCTACAGTACTATTCACTATTAACTGGTATTACAAAAAGGTTTTTTGTATAACAAGGATTATAATGTGTTTGAGTAAAGGGTATTTCCTTCATCAGTTCTGCATCCCAGAAAGGTCCAATTCCCCATCATAATTAGCCTGTAGAGATATATTGGTCACTAGTATTTACATGAAGATGTAAGAAATTACAGACTGCCTCAACCCAGATTCCACTCCACAGTACACATCAGAAAGAGCTCATCCCCAAAAAGGCTTACATGTCATATAGAAATATGTTTAATTCAATTCAGTTTATCTGTATAGTATTTTACATTGGTTTAAAGTAGCCTTACCAAACATTTAGAACACTTAATCCAATCAATTATTAGTATGGGAGCAGCAACAAGACATCAAGGACCATTACTGAACAAAGGGTACTGTATATGTGACCATGATTACCATTTAGTATCACCTGACCATTTGGGTGATCAAACGTATAACAATACCTAGCCAAGGTGTATGTGATCATGATTACCATTTAAAGACGCCTGGCTAGATGATAGTATCACCCGGCCATTTCGGTGATACTCATATCTTATGCTCACTTTACATTTAAAGTGAAACTCATTTAAATTACGAACAGAAAACAATGTATAAAATGTTTTGGATTTGTCCTGCATTCTTTTCAACTCCGATGAACTCAAAGTACTGTATGTATTTTGTCGCTGCTAAGCTGCAATAAACAACTTCATTAAGATCTTTGACACCCTTTTCTTACCAAGACATCCAAAATGTTGAAAGTTGAATTTCTCTATACCTAAAATCATGTGTCACAAACAGAACCGTCAGGAGAAAGGAATGATTCTCAGGTGAGTTTCCTAAAATATAACCCTGCAGAACTACTTTCTCAATTGTGATCTGCCTGCTTAGGATCTCTCAGACAGGATGATACTGGTTGTACTTTTGTAAAATGTAAAATGCTTTCATTTCCTTAAATGAAACACTTAAGTAAGACACTTACCTATGAATGCTGTTTATTGACTTCAGTTCAGCATTCAATACGATCATTCCTCAGCACCTGATCAAGAAGTTGAGTCTGCTAGGCATCAACACCTCCCTCTGCAATTGGATCCTGGATTTCCTGTCTGGAAGACCTCAGTCAGTCTGGATCGGGAACAGCATATCCAGCACCACCACACTGAACACTAGAGCTCTTCAGGGCTGTGTGCTCAGTCCACTGCTGTTCACTCTGCCGACTCATGACTGTGCAGCAATGCACAGCTCTAATCATATCATCAAGTTCGCCGATGACACAACCGTGGTGGGTCTCATCAACAAGAACGACGAGTCAGCGTATAGAGAGGAGGTGCAACAACTAGACTTCAGGAGAGCACAGAGTGACCATTCTCCACTGAACATCAATGGGTCCACCAAATTCCTTGGTGTTCACCTGGCGGAGGACCTCACCTGGTCACTCAACACCAGCTCCATCAACAGGAAAGCCCAGCAGTGTCTCTACTTCCTGCAAAGGCTGAGGAAAGCTCATCTTCCACCTCCCATCCTGACCACCTTCTACAGAGGGACCATCGAGAGCATCCTGAGAAGCTGCATCACTGCCTGGTTTGGGAATTGCACCGTCTCGGACCGCAAGCCCCTTCAGCGTATAGTGAGGACAGCTGAGAAGATCATTGGAGTCTCTCTTCCCTCTATCATTTACTCCACACGCTGCATCCGCAAAGCTAACAGCAATGTGGATGATCCCACACATCCCTCACACACACTCTTACACACCCCACACACCCCTCACACACACTCTTACACACCACACACACCCCTCACACACACTCTTATACACCTCACACCCCTCACACACACTCTTACACACCCCACACACCCCTCACACACACTCTTACACACCCCACACACCCCTCACACACACTCTTACACACCACACACACCCCTCACACACACTCTTATACACCTCACACCCCTCACACACACTCTTACACACCCCACACACCCCTCACACACACTCTTACACACCCCACACACCCCTCACACACACTCTTCACCCTTTTGCCATCCAGAAAGAGGTACCGAAGCATTTGGACCCACACAACCAGACTGTTAAACAGTTTCTTCCCTCAGCCAATCAGGTATCTCAACAGAGAACTGAGCTGAGCTGGACACATGCACACGCGCACACACACACACATGTACAACCAAGATCTGATCTCAAAGAGAACTGAACTGTGCTGGACACGGACACACACACACACATACATAACACACACACAAAAAACATGTGTCACTTTAATATCTGCAGTCACTGTATACACTGTTCTTTCATTGACTAACATTGTCTTGTTCATTGCACAAAGTCGGCCTATATGTTGTTTGTCTGCACTGTCTTGTCTTGCCTTGTCTTGTCATCCTGTGCACTTCTGTTGTATGTCTAGTTCTTAAAGACTGCACCTTAAGTATAGTTTAATTTTTTAGTTAATTTTAATTTTTAAATTATAGTTTAATTTTTTTATCTCTATGTTATAGTTCTATGTTTGTCTGCGTCACTGTACTTTGTCTGTGTTATGTGTAGCACTTCTGGTCTAGGAGGAATGCTGTTTCACTTCATTGTGTACTGCATCTGCTATATGTGGTTGAAGTGACAATAAAGCTTCGTTGACTTTGACTTTGACTTTGGTGTATGATTCATTTATATTACTAATATACAAATCATTTTAATAAAAAATATATTTGATAACCAAACCTGCCAAAATGTCTGCTTATAAACATTATCGTCATATTTTCTTTGTTTATTTATTTTTTTACATACAGTGTATATAGGAAATACAGTGACTCAAGCTGCGATGGGTGAACACAGACACACAGCAGACAGTGGAGGTGGCACATGGTGATGGGCATATGCGCCAATAAGTTATATACACATCATCTAAGGGCATCTATCACATTACTTCAGCTTTTACTTGTATGAAGGGAGTGTGAGAGGATGCCCCAGGGTGTGGCAAGCCTGAGGCGAGCTTGACGAAGCATCTCATTCCATTCTCAGGGAACCGGGTTATGTACGTAACCCGGTGTAGTTCCCTTTCGAGGGAACTCAATGCTACATCAAGACTGGCTCTATGGGAATGTCAATACTCATGCTGCCACATGCCAGTCGATGTCTGTCCCAGGGGCCATGAGAGAGCATGAGCAAACCAAGAATTAAACATCAACTAGCCCCAAAGGATCTGGGACCAGGTTATAAAACCTGATAAAGGCATGCTGAGAAGACCAGCCTGTGGCAGCACAAATTTCCTGGAGGGAACACCCCTGGCCATGGCATAGGACACGGTGATACCCCTAGTAGAGTAAGCTCTAACACCTAGAGGCAATTTTGTGGTTCACAGCAATGGTGGCCACATACATTTTTAAAGCAGAGGGGGACAGGCCCCGAAAAAGGCGAGACTGTAAGAACTCTAGCACTGTACCGACCGGGTAGTGAACTGGTCCTGTCCACGCTGATCACACCAGAGGTGAAAAAGCCTCTACTTCGGAGCATACAGCTTTCTAGTAGAGGGAGCCCCAGTATTCAACAGCATCTCCACTGAGCATCATCTCCGATGAGAGGACTGCCTCTAGGAATTGGTTCCCTCAGGGTCCAGACCCAGAGCTTCCACATCTCAGTGTGGTGGTGTAAGCTTGCCCCCTGTGCCTGAGAGAGGAGATCTTTCCTGACAAGAAGCTCCAAAGGAGCTCTGTCTAGGAAGGAGACAAGGTCCACGAACCACCACCTGTGGGTGGAGACGCCACTCCCCGGTCTTCAGCACCTGCCTTGACAGGAAGCCTGCATCCTGATTTATGTGTCCTGGGACAAAAATTGCAGCGAAAGAAACCTGGTTTCTGCCCAGAGCAGAATCTCAGGCACCAACCTGAACAGAGGGTGCAAACGCACAATGCCCTGATGATTGATATAGGAATCTACTGTAGTGCTTTGTGCACACCAACACAGGGTAGCCCCTGAGGTGTGGGAGAAAGTATTTCAATGCTAGAAACATGGCCCTCATCTACAGACAATTTATGTACAGTATCTCACATTTTTGTAAATATTTTATTATATCTTTTCATGTGACAACACTGAAGAAATGACACTCTACTACAATGTAAAGTAGTGAGTGTACAACCTGTATAACAGTGTAAATTTGCTGTCCCCTCAAAGTAACTCAAAACAAAGCCATTAATGTCTAAACCATTGGCAGTGGGACCCAAGGTCAGTAACCTGGGTCTTTTCCACACAAGAAAGGTACAAAGCCCGTGGTGCATAACTCTTATGGCTCTGAGAGGATGGCTGCAGGGATGAAAGCCTGTACCCCTGAGCCAGAGCTTGAACGTCCTAACAGGCCCAAAGAGATAACGTTGGCTGCTGCTGCCATGAGGCCAAGCACTCTCTGCACCTCAGTGACAGAGAGGCTTTGGCCTAACCAAATAGCTTTCACCGCTGACAGTATGGAAGCCACCTAAGAAGGAGACAGACATGCCTGCATCATGGTGAAATCCCAAACTACCCCAATGAAGGTGGTTCTCTGAGAAGGAGAAAGTACACACTTCTCTGGTTGCAACTTGAGGCCTTGAGGCCTTAGGGCGTCCTTGTCTCCAGCTCTGAAGGCAGAGTCTCTGAATTTTAGCAGCGCGCACACACCTTTGCAGTCATCCACGGCTTCTGGCTTGATCGTGTGGTGATGGACTTGGAGACCATCACGTCATCAATGCACTATCCGATGTAACTGGTCACTGATGACATGCATTCCTCCAAGTCTGTGGTTTCACTGTTGGTTGCAGCCTCCCTGAACATGTCCCAGCCAGTGTACTCAAAATCAGTGCATTCAGTGTTTGATGTGTCTGACGAGTGGTCTGTATGCTGGAATCAACATAACAGAGATGTGGTCTCAGTAGCCAAGGTGGGGGCGGGGCTCTGCACGGTACACGCTGGGAATGTTTGTATAAACAAGGTCCAGCATGGTCACTCCTCTGGTTGCAAAGTCCACATGCTGATGGAATTTAGGGAGAACAGACTTGAGATTTGCATGAAATCTCTGGCGATAATAAACAGTCCGTCGGGGTGAGCATTTTGGAGCTCGCTAATAGCGCTTTAGAGCTCACACAGAGCCTCCTTAGCATTAACGCTGGGGTGAATGTACACTCAGACAATGAATACGGTGCTGAATTCCTGTGTTAAATAAAATGGTCTGCATCTAACAGTCATAAACTCCACTAGTGATGAACAGTAATTAGACACAAGCAGTCCTTGCACCATTCCATGTTGATGTAAACACACTCACCACCACAAGTCTTACCGCAAAAAGCTGCATTCCTGTCGGCACGAAATGAGATTAGCCTGGCTAGCTGAATGGCAGCATCCAGAACTCTGTCACTGAGCCACGTCTCTGTAAAAACAAAAATGCAGCAGTCTCTGTACTCAAGCTGTGTAGTTCGCTGGAGTTGGATAGGAATATGGAAGGGAGTGCCGGCTGGCTAGGGTTTGCTTTTAGCCTAGCACAGTCACCTGTCCTATTGTTGTGCTACCACTTTTGTCGACTCCTCTTCCGGCCACTGGCATCAGGTGACACAGAGGGCGCGGGGCCTGGCCTCAGCAGCAAGCTGAGATTGTGAAGCTTTTTCCATAGGTCATCATGCATGTTGGCATGATTCCCATAATTCAGTAGCGTCTGGTGGTCGTACACATGAACGCCGCTGTTTCTGGTGTCCATATGCCATAAAAGTCGGGCTATAACAGGATAATAGCACCATTTTTGGTCCGGGGTGGCTGCTGCATGCAACTGCCGCACCGCCATCTTGGACAAGATGTACTTGTAATCTGGATCAGATGGATTGAGATCTGTTTAATTTATAGACCATGTCAACACCTCAAACTTGTTGTTATGTTCATCAAACCATTCCTAAACCATTTTTGGTTTGTGGCATGGTGCATTATCCTGCTAAAAGCCATCAGGGAATACTGTTTCCATGAAAGGGTGTACATGGTCTGCAACAATACTTAGGTAGGTGGTACGTGTCTAAGTAACATCCACATGGATGGCAGGACCCAAGGTTTCCCATCAGAGCATCACCCCAAAGCATGTCACTACCTCCACTGACTTGTCTTTTCCATAGTGTATCCTGGTGCCATGTGGTCCCTAGGTAAGTGACGCACACATACCCGGCCATCCACATGATGTAAAAGAAAACGTGATTCATCAGACCAGGCCACCTTCCATTGCTTCTTGGTCCATTTCTGATTTCCTTCACTATAATGTGTCTAGGATTGCACCATTTGTTGTTCACAAACCGTGACTCCCCCTCCCTTACTCTTTCTGCTTATGGTGCAATTCCAGTCCGCCCTCAGCTGAAATCCAGTTAAATTCACTCCGGTATGAGTCCGGTATGTACATATACAGCCATGTTTCCATGAAGCACACAGAAGCTTCACGAAACACACTCTTTGAGAGTGATGCTAACTTGTCTATCATGTTAGCCAGCTATCTTGTTTCCCATGACGACAGGAGGAAGAGATGGTTTTTATCTCCTTTTACTTAGCCGTCGCCCTTTCCCCAATCTGCTGCCCTCATATTTCCTCCATCTATCCTTGGGAATTTCAGGTCTTTGTCTAAGCATGCCGCTGTGTTGTGGACTCATCAGCTGATCAGCGTAAACAATGTCTTCGCTGTCTCTGCCAGGACAGGAATCCGGCATGATAAACGTGCACCAAAAATGACGATAACAAAAAAGAACGCACCAAAAAAAAAGGCTGCATTGCTGCACTGTGCTATGTTAAAGAAAATCAGTACAGAGCAACTCTGCCCGGAGCAGTGCCAGAAGCCCATAGCCCAAAATTTAGGAATGACATATATTGCTGGTTGGAATTACTATGTATGGACTTTGTTTCATGTTTTTATGATTTACGACTTTTCTTCGCATTTTGTTCATTGCGTATGGATCCTCAATCTTCTTCATCAGGCCAGTCTTTACAACAGTTAACCCATTTAAGGTTTTTTTCCCTCAACAATTATATTATAGTGTGGATGTTGGTACAAGCAAAACTACACCAGGTTACATATGTAACCCGGTTCCCTGAGAAGGTAATGAGATGCTATATCATGGCTGACGCTATAGGAATGCTTCATTGAGGAAGTTATGTCTGAAGCTTGTGCTGTGATGTAATCATGACATCCGCCCGAAAATTGATCAGTACAGTTGGTTCAGTACACAACAAAATGATAAAACATTCCTCCAGGACCACGGTGTTGCATAAAACACAGAGCCACATAAAAAAAACACAGAACTAGTGGTGGGTAGTAACAAAGTAAATGTAATTTGTTACTGTACTTAAGTATCTTTTTTCAGTGGTAAATTGACCTCAGTGTATGAAAATATTTTCGCTGTACTACTCGACCATCAGGAATGTCACTTCATGTTTCATACAGGATTGCAACAGATATCAACATTTCGAACAAAATTTGAACGAATGTTAATGTGAACTGTATTTTCTACAAAAGGGTCCTTTTTCTTATGTTGTGTCCATGCACAAATACCTGTACCCTGTAATCACTGGGAGACACACACACACACACACACACAAATGTGTCATTTCAACAACTACTTGGTAAAGTGTTTTATCAGGTTTAAGTCCTGCTAGTTTACAGCCTCATGTTGCCCTTGTGCTCCTTGGTTTAGCATAATGTTAACTGACATCATGACATCATTTTAACGCCGTAAAAATGAGACGCGTGTTATCGATCCCGCCGCTGGGAGACGTGCCGGATATCGCTACGTTTTATCAAAACGTGATCAGCCTCATTCAAGAATCGGTTGAGGATGCACGAACCATAGCAGAACGGGGGGATGTGGTGCAGATGAGCGTAGAGGGGGAAAATGTAAGAGTTCACGCGTCGGTAGTTGTCAGTGAGACGGGCGGAAACATCCTACCCGTTTTTGAAGATATGCTCGATCACTTAGTACAGTCGAACATGGGCGTTGCGGCGAGCAAACGAGCAGAGCTGATAGTTCAGGTGGTGCAGAACCCTAAAGGCGGTGGGAAACGTAAGCTGGAGAGAACTTTAGACGGCAAGATCGTACGTAAGAAAAAACGACACCTGTATGTTACAGAGGAGTGCAGAGATCAGCTCTGCTTCACCATCGGTCTAGCTCACACGTGTAACGAGGGATTCACAGATGGGCAGTGCAAGAGACGCGCTAGAGAGTGGCAGCGTGCTGTCGGTTTGGACGAGCGGACGCCCGTCGGCTTCGGTGATGTGCGGAAATTTGAAGAGTTGTTAAAACGTAAAATCGTAGTGTTTTACAGAAAATCTAACATCCTCTCGCATTTCGAAACGGATTTCCCCGACCGGTCCCGAACTTTATTTTTATTTTTACAGGATAACCATTATTACAGGATAATAAACCTCAAAGCGTTTATAGGCACGTGCTGTAATTATGGTTACAAGGGTTTTGATTGTCCCTACACGCATTGTTGTCGAGGTTATTGTCATACATGCAACGACGGGGAGTGCCCCATGCAAGAGCACGATCCTGTAGAATGCACTGACTGTCTTAGAAAGTGTCGTTCCCCGGCGTGTTATGCCAGTCACAAAGAAGGTAAGAGGAACGTTGTAACGGGGAGGATGGTCAGTCTCTGCAAGCTCGTTAAAAAATGCGCCAGATGCGGCAGGTGTTACAACACAGGATCAAACGGTCATGTAGGAAACGGTCATCATTGCGCTAAGGCGAAATGTAAAATCTGCGGGGAGACGTTATCGAGGGAGTCGGGAATCGATCACAGGTGTTACAGCCATCCTCTCCCCGTGATCGCCGACTGTCCCGATTTGATTTTTTATGACTTTGAAACGTTTGCCAATGAGAAAGGCATGCACGTTCCTTTTCTGGTGTATGCAGAAACGTTGAAAGGTGAAGAGAGGTGGTTTTACGGTCGGGACTGCGTTAAACATTTTCTTATGCATTTCAGAAACGAACGCTACAGACGTAACGTTTTTATCACTCACAATGCCAAAGGGTTCGATGCCTATCTGGTTTTGAGCGGTATGCTGAAAGAGGGGTTATCGCCTCGGTGTATTCTCATGACGGGGAGTAAAGTCCTCAGTTTTGAGGACCCTCATTATGAGCTGAAATTTATAGACTCTCTGTCTTTCCTACCCATGCGTCTTAGCAATTTCCCAAAAGCCCTAGGTTTCGCTGATCAGAGCAAGGGGTATTTTCCTCATAAATTCAGCTTGGCGGAGCATCTCAAGTACGTAGGACCCTTTCCTCCCGCCTCTGATTATGCTGTAGAGCGCATGTCGGAGTGCGAACGTCAGGATTTTCATGAATGGTACGCTGAGGTCGGGCGTGGTGTTTTTAACTTTAGGAAGGAAGCTCTGCGTTATTGTAAAAATGACGTGATCATACTCTCCCAGGGCTGTGTCAAATTCAGAGATCAGTTTTTCGGAGAGACGCGGGTGGACCCGTTCGGTTCGATCACCATAGCGTCAGCCTGTATGAAAGTGTTTATCACGAATTACATGACCCCTAAGACATTGGACATATCCTGTCCCTACAGTTATGCTCGGACGTGTAAAAGATTCTCGCACGCGTCCATCGAATGGCTAGAATGGGTCATGGTGAAAGAAAAAATCTTTATACAGCATGCTCTAAATATAGGGGAAAAGCAGATCGGTCCTTTTTTTGTAGATGGTTACACCGAGATCGACGGGGAAAAATATGCGGGGGAATATCACGTGTGCTTTTACCATGGCTGTTCGTTGTGTTTCAATCCAGCAGAGACGTGCCTGTTGAGAGAACACGAGTGGCTCAAGATGAAAAAATCTTGCGAGCGCGTCAAAGAGTTTCTCCATACGTTTAATCTGCCAGAGCCTCTGACCCCTCGTGACGCTCTTTACGGAGGATGAACGAGCGCTCTTGAGCTGAGACACATGGCGGGGCCCGGGGAAAAGGTGTTGTACGTAGACGTAACCTCTCTGTATCCTTACATTAACAGCATATGCACTTACCCTTTAGATCATCCTACGATCATATACAAAGATTTCAGAGACCCTAGAAACTACATTGGTCTTATCAGAGCCACAGTCTACCCGCCTCGCGGTCTCTTTTTCCCCGTTTTACTGTACAAAAGCGAGAACGGTAAATTAATCTTTCCTCTACGTTGCACGTGCGCAGAATCCTGCATGCAGAATGACCCTTGCTCACATGACGATTATGCCAGAGCATTGACAGGTGTGTGGGTTACTGTAGAATTTAACAAAGCCTTGGAGATGGGTTACAGAGTAGCTAAAATCACTTAGGTATAGCACTTCGATAAAACCAGCGACTCTGTGTTCACCGGGTACGTACGCGCGTTTTTAAAAGGAAAGCAGGAAGCTTCTGGTTATCCGCTTGACGCTGTGGATCGGGACAGCAGGGAGAGGTACGTCAGAGAGTATATGGAACATCAAGGGATCCGTTTAGACCCCAAAAAGATAGAGGCGAATCCCGTCAAGAGACAGGTGGCTAAACTCTGTCTCAATAGCCTTTGGGGAAAGTTTGCTCAGAGAGATGATCTGCTCCGCACTGAGATAGTCTCGGAACCTGAAACGTTTTTCAACTACCTGTTTTCCGGTAAATATGTGGTCGAGTATTTTGATATTCTGGATGATCGGAGAGCATTGATCAGGTGGAGATACGGTGAGCGTTGCGTTCAGCCTCCGGGTAAAAGGAGTAACGTCTTCATAGCGGCGTTCACAACGACGTACGCGCGTCTCAAGATGTACGACTACCTGGAAAGGTTGAGGGAGAGGGTTCTGTACACCGACACAGACAGTTTGATTTATGTGGTGAAGGAGGGGGAGACGCCTTTAGAATTGGGAAATTACCTAGGCGAGCTGACCGATGAATTGGACGGGGATAGCATACAAGAGTTTGTGTCTGCGGGGCCCAAGACCTATGCCTATCAGACGAAGGATAAAAAAAAAGTTGTGATGCGTGTCAAAGGCATCACGCAGACCTTAGAATGCCGCAAGAGGGTCAACTTTGACAGCGTCAGAGATATGGTGGAGGATTACTTAAGGATCTCTGGGGAGGTGGGGGTTATCGAGATTCCTCAGCAGGGGATAACTCGTGATAAAAAGGGCTTCTCGTTAAAAACCTTGTCATTTCAGAAAAAGCTTCGGGTTGTATATACGACAAAAGATGACTCTTTCCAGACGGTATTACTCTACCGTTCGGATATTAACCGAATATAATTTTTAGAGGGGCAAATAAATAAAATGTCACATCTCAATGTTATAGAAGAAACAGATTTCGAACACAGGTTCGTCTGTCCTTTCTCTTGTATGATAGCAGACCCTAGTGGGTGTGGGAAAACCTATTTTGTGAAAAGTGTATTGGAAAATTGTGAGAGTGTCATGAACGTAGTCCCCAAAAACATTGTGTGGGTCTACACTTCTTACCAGCCTATGTACGATGAATTGCAAAAGATGAATAAAAAGATTAAATTTGTCAAAGGGCTTCCTGATTCTTTCGAAGATGAAAGCCTGTTTCCTCATGACTTAAACCATTTGATCATTCTGGACGACATCATCTTTCAAGCGTCTGAGCATCCTGAAGTGGTTAAAATTTTCACTCAGTACAGACATCACAGAAACATGAGCGTCATGATGCTGACTCAGAATGTGTTTCAGCGAGGTAAGCACAACCGTACCATCAGCCTGAACTGTAATTATCTGGTAATGTTTAAAAACCCTCGGGATAAACTACAGGTGAGCATATTAGCCCATCAGATCTTTCCCTCACAAAACGGTTATTTCCTGGAAAGCCTCGAAGATGCTATGAGAGATCCTCACGGCTATTTAATCGTCGACCTCACCCCGATGTGTCCAGATCGCTACAGGCTGAGGACCGGGCTGCTTCCTCATCAGAGATCGACGGTGTACGTCCCAAAAACCTAAGACATGTCATCTCGTATAAAAAGGAATGCTCCCTTGCTCGCTGCTCTGTACCACGCCGGCCCTGGGAAACGTAAAGACATTCTCGAACACTGCTCTCACGACTTTATCAGAACACTGTGTGAGATCTCTTTAAACCTTCTCAAGGGTAACATCCCCTTAACCCCTTTGCAATATAAAAAATTCAAAAGTGGAGAAAAATTATCAGGCTGTTGGCAGATGAAAAAACCTGTTTAAAGAGCAAACGCAGGGTTCTGAAGAAACAGACGGGCGGGTTTCTTCTACCTTTGCTCTAGACCGTCATACCTCTGATCGGGAATCTTATCGGAGGATTCTCTAGTAGACAGTAAAAAAAAAAAAAAAAAAAAATGACTTTGAAGAAAGCTCAGAAAATGTTTCTCGTCTCTCCCCGTCGATTAAACGGTATGACACGACCTACGGTCAGAGAAACGGCCGAAGACGATTTGGAGTAAAATGAGGGAGGTATTAAATGAACAAGGGTTGAGTTCTTATGAAAAAATAAAAAAATATGACGCTTTGCTGCGGAGATATTTGACGTTGCTGAAGCAGGATCAACGAGACGAGTGTAGGGTTACTCTGACATTACATGGGAGAAACGTGGATGGAGAGGAGGAGGAGGAGGAGGAGGATGCATGGCCCCCCGCTGGGCGCACTTCTCCGCCTCGAAGCGCACAAAACCGACGGTGGCCGACGGGGCAGATTTCGACCGTACAGGGTATGAGGTTTTGAAAAGCCTGCCTCCTCGGGATCGCAAGAACGCCAGATACATCGTCGAGAAATTAAAGGAGAGCGGTGGGGGTTGGAATTTGAAGGGGGAATTTGTTTATAAAAGTGAGACAGCGAAAGGATCTCATATGATCTATTTATTCAAACATCTTTCTCTCTCCTATAAGAAAAAAAAATCACCCCCTCCCACCGGTTGGTCGCAATTTTTGAATACTCTATCAGAACTGAACATCTTTTTATCTTCGGTGAATAACCTGCATGCTTGCGATCAATACCGCTCCCTGAAGGAGGGATTAAAAACACATCGCGAAAGGACCTCGGAGAAGAAGAATCCGTCATCATCCCCGCCTTGGATCACACCCTCGGAGCCTCGTGCTTCTAAGAAGCTCAGGAGCAGAAAACGAATCATTCTGTCCCCTCGGTGGATCGAGTATTCACAATAATAATAGACAGAGACAATTATTTCATCAGTAAAGTGGTTTATTAGACGAATCATTATGCGTACGGTCTTTCATTTTCACAACTTGTTTTTATAAGTTGATAAAGAACAACAATGCTGCCCCCCTCTTTTATTTTTAACCCCACATTTTTTCACAAAATCACGCACCATAATATCATTTTTTATAACATCCTCGTCATACAGAGACAATACTTGCTCGAAAGATAAGCCTATGGCTCGGTGGTAAAGATAATAGATGCAGTGCTGACCGCATACGGTAGACAGTCGATGTTGCAGTTGTCCCGTGTGATACTTGATGTTTTCGGAGCGTTTTTCCAAAAACTCCAGGATGGTCGAGGGGAAGTACCAGAATTCAGGAGATGATCCGTAAGAGTCGAAAAAGGTAGCTTCCCCATCTTTTTCCAGGGTTAAAGCCAGCCAGTGTTCCCCGGGCATGTGAGAAGGATGTGTGTTGACCACGAAATACGTGGGGCATGTGAAGGAAGCGTTCAGAGAGGGTAAGTGGTCAGAAGCCCACATGCTGCAAAACACTTTACCTGTTTTTAGTAGAGTGACGAATCGCGCTTCTCCATCTGGCAATCTGATGGACGAGTCTGGGTTTGGCGGTTGCCAGGAGAACGGTACTTGTCTGACTGCATTATGCCAAGTGTAAAGTTTGGTGGAGGGGGGATTATGGTGTAGGGTTGTGTTTCAGGAGCTGGGCTTGGCCCCTTAGTTCCAGTGAAAGGAACTCTGAATGCTTCAGCATACCAAGACATTTTGGACAATTCCATGCTCCCAACTTTGTGGGAACAGTTTGGAGCTGGCCCCTTCCTCTTCCAACATGACTGTGTACCAGTGACCAAAGCAAGGTCCATAAAGACATGGATGACAGAGTCTGGTGTGGATGAACTTGACTGGCCTGCACAGAGTCCTGACCTCAACCCGATAGAACACCTTTGGGATGAATTAGAGCAGAGACTGAGAGCCAGACCTTCTCGTCCAACATCAGTGTGTGACCTCACAAATACGCTTCTGGAAGAATGGTCAAAAATTCCCATAAACACACTCCTAAACCTTGTGGACAGCCTTCCCAGAAGAGTTGAAGCTGTTATAGCTGCAAAGGGTGAACAAACGTCATATTGAACCCTATGGATTAGGAATGGGATGTCAATTAAGTTCATATGCGAGTCAAGGCAGGTGAGCGAATACTTTTGGCAATATAGTGTATATACATACATACATACATACATACATACACCCTGATGAGCCATAAGATTGTGAGCAGTGCCAGGTGAAGTGAATGAGACTGAGGGTCTCCTCATCATGGCACTTGTTAGTGGGAGATGGGAGAAGCAGGAAAAATGGGCAACTGTAAGGATTTGAGTGAGTTTGACAAGGGCCAAATTGTGATGGCCAGATGATTAGATCAGAGCATCTCCAAAACTGCAGCTCTTGTAAGATTTCCAGTCTGCAGTGGTCAGTATCTATCAAAATTATCCTTTAAGTCCTGTAAGTCGTTGGAGGGCCATGGAAGCCCCACATCACAACTTACAGGACCTAAAGGATCTGCTGCTAACATTTTGGTGCCAGATACCACTGAACAACTTCATGGATCTAGTGGAGTCCATGCCTCAATGGGTCAGGGCTGTTTAGGCAGCAAAAGGGGGACCAATAAAATATTTGGCAGGTGGTCATAATGCTATGTCTGATCGATATATACACTACTCACAAAAAATTAAGGATATTCGACTTTCGGGTGAAATTTCAGGATGCACCTAAAATGCACTATAACCTTTCCAGGTGAACTTAATTTGACCTTCTCTACACTTCTGAATGCACATGTCCAACTGTTCAGTGTTTCAGTACTTTCTGCAGAACTTGCTGTTCTCTAACAAGGTGCTTAACGGCAAAATTGGTGTTTGATCCATGAATCGACCAATACATTTTCTGGTTCCATTATAATTGGTATTTAAACAGTCCTCTTCATCATGCTGTTCACATTTTGACATCATGAGACCAAGACCACACCTAACAATTGATCAACAGTACCTCACCATTGTGAGGCTTCAAACAGGATGTTCTCAGAGGGAAGTGGCCACTGAGCTTAGAGTGTCACAGAGTGTCATCAGCAGGTTGCTGACACAGAGGTACAGAGAGACTGGAAGAGTCACAGAAAGGCATAGAAGTGGACGTCCTTTGGCCACATCCCACGTTGATGACCGCTTCATTGTGAACAGTGCCCTGTGGAACCGGATGATGAATGCCACTCAACTCCAGGCACATTTAAGGGAGGTGAAAGGCACCCAAGTGTCACGTCAGACCATTTGAAACCGTTTACATCAGCGTGGTCTGCATGCTAGACGACCTGCAAGGGTACCTGACCACACCCCCAGGCACAGGCATCAGGCCAGGGAGCATTTACGCTGGACGAGGGACCGGTGGGCCTCAGTGCTGTTCTCTGATGAAAGTTGATTCACGTTGAGCGTAAATGATGGTCGCCAACGATCTTGGAGATGTCAAGGAGAGCGCTATGCATCAGCCACTGTTGTGGTGGTGTTGCAGTCTGGGCAGGTGTGTCCACTCAATACAGAACTGCCCTACATCTTGTGAATGGTACAGTGACGAGCCAATACTACCTGAATAACATCATTAATCCAGTCATTGTGCCCCTGCATGAACAACACAGGCCTAATTTCATCTTCATGGACGACAATGCTCCAGCTCATCGAGGTCACATCATTAGGGAACGGCTGCTGGAGGCTGGGGTACCTCAAATGGAGTGGCCTGCACTTTCTCCAGACCTGAATCCCATAGAAAACCTATGGGATCAGCCAAGTCGCCGTGTAGAGGCTCGTAACCCTGCACCCCAGAACCTCAATGACCTGAGGGCCGCCCTTCAAGAAGAGTGGAATGCCATGCCTCAGCAGACAATAAGTCGACTCGTGAACAGCATGAGACGTCGTGGTCAAGCTGTAATTGATGGTCAAGGGCACATGACAAATTATTGAGACATTGAGATTTTTTGTCGTGGTATACCCACCACTGTTGTTGGCTTCAATAAATTGTTTGAGATGAGGAAATCACCATTGCATGCTTCTACTTAAATGCCCTCCTTTCATGATATAATATCATATATACACACACACATATATATATATATATATATATATATATATATATATATATACACACACATTTTTATATAAAAAATTATATAATATATAACTAATTAATATAACTAAACAAATAAAATCAAAGAAAGGCCTTTTTCTTTTTGTGAGAAAAACAAAATGGATAAAATTACCTACAGGTGAATCACATCAGATGCAAATTATTAGAAGATTGTTCCAGAGCATTTTGAAGGAAGCTTGTCTTATTTAAACCTCAATCATTTAGTTTGGTTTGCTGTGAGAGTGAGAGTATCACCATGATGAGATCCGAAGAGCTCTCTGAGGCCTTCAGAAAGAAGATTGTTGATGCTTATGAGTTTGGTGAGGGATATAAAAAGATCTCAATAGAATTTGTAATCAGCCATTCCACTGTCCAGAAACTCATTTACAAGTGGAGAACATTCAAAACAACTGTAAATATGTCCAAGCAAATTCACCCAGAGAAGCAGACCACAAGATGCTTAAAGACCTCCAAAAACCCTAAAATATCATCATGGGACCTACAGCAAGCTCTTGCTACAGTTTAAGTACATGAATCAGAAAGAGACTTCAAAACTTTAATTATGGGAGGTGCACAAGAAGGAAAAAAAGGAAAGAACAGAGACAAAGGCCAAGAATTCTGGAATAATGTGCTTTGGACAGATGGGTCTAAAATTGAATTATTTGGATACCATAACACGGCATTGTTTGGCGTACACCAAAAAACCTCATACCAACTGTGAAACATGGAGGTGGAAGTGTTATGGTTTGGGGATACTTTGCTGCAGCAGGACCTGGCCAGATCACCATCATATAATCCATTATGAATTATACATTATATCAGAACCATTTTTGACAGACCATCTGTCATAAAAATTCAAGCTAAAATGGAACTGAACCTTGCATCATTACAATGACCCAAAACAAACCAGTAAATTCACCAAGGACTGGCAGAAATGTGAAAAATGGAGAATTCTGGAATGGCCAAGTCAATGCCCAGATCTAAATCTTATTGAGATCCTGTGGGTTGATTTGAAATGGACTGTGCATACAATTAACCCCCCAAACATCACAGCTGAAAAAGTTCTGCATTGAGGAGTGGGTGAACCTTTCGTCCAGTCAATGTCAGGAACTGGAACTGGCTCACTGAGGTTATTTCAGCCAATAGGGAAAACACTAGCTATTGGGGCATAGGTGAAATTCTCATTTTTGTTGATATCTTTTGTTTAATAAGTGAAAACAAAGTGATGTTTTGTTGTTTACATGCAATTACATCACTTTCATCTACAGGTACAAATTAAAACAAGATCAGAAACTGACGTTGACATTTCAGTACACCCCCTTTGAAAAGTAACATTTTAAACAATATCTCAATGATCTATCATTATCCATTCTTCAATAATGACCTCTTTTAGAGACTGGTTGCTGGATGGAGAGTGATGTTCAACTTGTCTCTTTAGAATTCCCCATAAGTGTTCGATTGGGTTCAGATCAGGAGATGTACTTGGCCACTGAATCACTTTCACCCTGTTCTTCTTCAGAAATCCAACAGTGGCCTTAGATGTGTGTTTAGGATCATTGTCATGTTTGAAAAGTGCATGAAGACCAAGGGCACGGAGTGATGGTAGCATCTTCTCTTTCATAGAGTGTAGAGCAGTACATCTGTGAATTCATGATGCCATCAATAAAATGCAGCTCCCTGACACCAGCAGCACTCATGCAGCCCCACAGAAGGACACTGCCACCACCATGTTTCACTGTAGGCACCATGCATTTTTCTTTGTATTCCTCACCTTTGTGATGCCATACAGTTTTGAAGCCATCAGTTCCAAAAACATTTATCTTGGTCTCATAACTCCGGAGTATAGAGTGCCAGTAGTCTTCATTTACAGTTACATTTACATTTCTGGCATTTGGCAGACGCTCTTATCCAGAGCGACATACAAAAGTGCTTTAAGTCTCTATCATTGAAAACATTAACACTGGTTCAATCTTCATCTTTGTCAGCATGGGCCCTGGCAAACTCTAGGCAGGCTTTTTTGTGCCTGGGCTTTAGGAAAGGCTTCTTTCATGGACAGCACCCATGCATGCCATTCCTCTGCAGCGTATGCCGTATTGTGTCACGGGAAACACTCACCCCAGTTTGGCTTTCTACTTCTTTAGGTAACTGCAGTGAACTTGCATGCCAATTTTCTTCAACCCTTCTCATCAGAAGACGCTCCTGTCGAGGTGTTAACTTCCATGGATGACCTGGACAACTCTGTGAGATGGCTGCAGTTCCATCTTTTTTAAATTTTGTATCACTTTTGCTACAGTATTCTGACTGATATGTAAAGCTTTGCTGATCTTCTTGTAGCCTTCACCTTCCTGGTGTAAAGAAATTATTTTCTTTCTCAGGTCTTGTGACATTTCTATTCCACTGCTGACAGCATGAAATGGGAATGGGAAATGGGTTTTCTTTGATTAACACCCTTTTATAGTCAACTGTCTGCTGGATACCTGTCTGATTACGCAATCACACTCTTGTTATCGTCACTATTTATTATTATTATTATTATTATTAGTGTTTTATTACTCTTGTTATTGTCACTATTTATTATTATTATTAGTGTGATTGCATAAGGAGAGCGCACACACTAGTTTGGGTTTTTCTCTGAGGTTATCGGTAGATGCCGTGCGTGTAAAACATTACTCCACTGATCTCAGTAGTATTATAAGCTGCAGTTTAGCTTATTTGTTAGTGCACCTCGCTACCCGCTCGGAGTTGTATATATTATTTGAGAATTTCTTGCAATTGTTTAAGCAACATATCGCTTAAACGGTAATGGCTAGAAACATGGTTCCAATGCTAAAATATTGCTCACGTTGTGCTTAAGTGTGCTATTATTTTCATGCTGATAAGTATTATAGTTTATTTTATATAAATTTTTAAATGTATTTTTCACGGACTTCAGACCGCTACTGTGTGTGACGTCAGCAAGAGTGAGGGAAGAGGTATTTTTTAAGAGGTGTTCCTACAGCTTGAATTCTTACTCTACAACCACATGAACTACCTTAAACTTTTTAAACTGTGACTTTAGCTTGTATATATTATTTGACAATGTATTGCAGTAGTTTAAGCTAGCTCTTTGCTTTTCACAATCACACACATTTTCTTCTGGAAATGCAACATTCTAGCTATTATTATTATTATTCCGTTTCCTGGGCGCTCTACTAGTCCTAAACGATAATAGCTAGAAACATGGTTCCAACGCTAAAATGTTGCTCATGTTGTGTTGCTATTACTTTTCATAATGATAAGTATTATAGTTTAATTTATATTAATTTTTAAATGCGTTTTTCACGGACTTCACTTCCTGGTATCTGTATGGACTAGCTGTGACGTCAGCTTGAGGTTTTTCTTTTTTTAAGGTCGTATCATCTTTAAACTGGTCCTACAGCTTGAATTCTAACTCTTGCAGTCACATACCACCTTAAACTTTAGCTACGGTTCACTTCTTGGTTTTCGTACGGACATTTAAGCATAGCACGCATACTAATTAGTTTTGTCTTCATATTTTAACTGTGACTTTAGTTTGTATTTATTATTTGAGAATGTACTGCAGTAGTTTAAAGAACATAGCTCTTTGCTTTTCGCAATCACACGCATTTTATTGAATAATTAGACTCACCTGTGGTTGAATTCTTGTTAAATTAGACAAATGTAGTCTAAAATTTAGCTTTGCTCCAGAGAATTTCAGTGGGGTGTACTCATTTTTGCATCACCCTAATTTGAGTAAAACTGAAAATTTTGTTCTAGTTATAAAATTTATGTAATAGTTATATAATTAGTGTGATTGCGTGATTGTTATCGTCACTATTTATTATTATTCTTCCGGTTCCTGGACGCTACTAGTCCTAAACGATAATAGCTAGAAACCTGGTTCCAATGCTAAAATCTAAAATGTTGCTTATGTTGTGCTTAAGTGTGCTATTACTTTTCATGCTGATAAGTATTATAGTTTATTTTATATTAAATTTTAAATGCATTTTTCACATGGTTCACTTCCTGGTTTCCATATGGGCTAGCTGTGACGTCAGCTAGAGGTTTTGCTTTTTTTAAGGATGTATTGTCTTTAAACTGTTCCAACAGCTTGAATTCTAACTCTTACAGCCACATAGTATCTTAAATCTTAGCTATGCTTCACTTCCTGGTTTTCGTACGGACATTTAAGCAGAGCGCACACACTAGTTCATTTTGACTTCATATTTTATCTGTGACTTTAGCTTGTATATATATTATCTGAGAATGTCTTGCAATAGTTTAAGCATAATTAGCGTGTATATATTTAATGGAGGCTATCGGTAGGTGCTGTGCAGGCAAAGCGGCTAGTGGTAGGTGCTGTGCATGTAAACCTCACCTTAATTGGTTAACTTGTGAATGAAATTGATGGCTTGCACTTTGTTAGAGTGCCCGCCTCCAATACTGGAGACACGGATTTGAGAGTACATGGGTGTTGTGTGTGTGTGTATATATATATATATATAGATAGATAGATAGATAGATAGATAGATAGATAGATATATTGTCAACATTTTGGAGACTGTTTTTGTGTTTATTGAGATACTGCTTAAAATGTTATTTATATATATATTATATATTTTCAAAGGGGGTGTACTCATTTACACTGGGCACTGTATGTGCATATATATATATATATATATATATATATATATATATATATATATATATATATATATATACACTATATTGCCAAAAGTATTCGCTCACCCATCCAAATAATCAGAATCAGGTGTTCCAATCACTTCCATGGCCACAGGTGTATAAAATCAAGCACCTAGGCATGCAGACTGTTTTTACAAACATTTGTGAAAGAATGGGTCGCTCTCAGGAGCTCAGTGAATTCCAGCGTGGAACTGTGATAGGATGCCACCTGTGCAACAAATCCAGTCGTGAAATTTCCTCGCTCCTAAATATTCCACAGTCAACTGTCAGCTGTATTATAAGAACATGGAAGTGTTTGGGAACGACAGCAACTCAGCCACGAAGTGGTAGGCCACGTAAACTGACGGAGCGGGGTCAGCGGATGCTGAGGCGCATAGTGCGAAGAGGTCGCCAACTTTCTGCAGAGTCAATCGCTACAGACCTCCAAACTTCATGTGGCCTTCAGATGAGCTCAAGAACAGTGCGCAGAGAGCTTCATGGAATGGGTTTCCATGGCCGAGCAGCTGCATCCAAGCCATACATCACCAAGTGCAATGCAAAGCGTCGGATGCAGTGGTGTAAAGCACGCCGCCACTGGACTCTAGAGCAGTGGAGACACGTTCTCTGGAGTGACGAATCGCGCTTCTCCATCGGGCAATCTGATGGACGAGTCTGGGTTTGGCGGTTGCCAGGAGAACGGTACTTGTCTGACTGCATTGTGCCAAGTGTAAAGTTTGGTGGAGGGGGGATTATGGTGTGGGGTTGTTTTTCAGGAGCTGGGCTTGGCCCCTTAGTTCCAGTGAAAGGAACTCTGAATGCTTCAGCATACCAAGACATTTTGGACAATTCCATGCTCCCAACTTTGTGGGAACAGTTTGGAGCTGGCCCCTTCCTCTTCCAACATGACTGTGCACCAGTGACCAAAGCAAGGTCCATAAAGACATGGATGACAGAGTCTGGTGTGGAGGAACTTGACTGGCCTGTCCTGGAGTCCTGACCTCAACCCGATAGAACACCTTTGGGATGAATTAGAGCGGAGACTGAGAGCCAGGCCTTCTCGTCCAACATCAGTGTGTGACCTCACAAATGCGCTTCTGGAAGAATGGTCAAAAATTCCCATAAACAAACTCCTAAACCTTGTGGACAGCCTTCCCAGAAAAGTTGAAGCTGTTATAGCTGCAAAAGGTGGACCGACGTCATATTGAACCCTATGGATTAGGAATGGGATGTCACTTAAGTTCATATGCGAGTCAAGGCAGGTGAGCAAATACTTTTGGCAATATAGCGTATATAAATATATATATATATATATATATATATATATATATATACATATATATATACATATATATATATATATATATATATATATATATATATATATATATATAAATTAGAATATTATAAAAAAAATTGATTTATTTCAGTAATTAATTCAAAAAAGTGAAACTCATGTATTATATAGATTCATTACACACAGCCTGAAAGTGTTTATTTCTTTTAATTTTAATTTTGGCTAACAGCTAATGAAAACCCAAAATCTCAGAAAATTATAATATTACCAAAAGAAAGACCAAAAGAAAAAAAAAAAGATTTTTAACACAAAAATGTTGGACTACTGAAAAGTATGAACATGTGCATCACTTGGTTAGGGCTCCCTTTGCAGGAATTACTGCAGCACTGTGGCGTGGCATGGAGGCGATCAGTCTGTGGCACTGCTAAGGTATTATGGAAGCCCAGGTTACGACTGATAGCGGCCATCAGCTCTTCTGCGTTGTTGGGTCTGGTGTCTCGTATCTTCCTCTTCACAATACCCCTTAGATTCTCTATGGGGTTTCGGTTGGGCGAGTTTGCTGGCCAATCAAGCACATGGTCCTTAAACCAGGTATTAGTACTTTTGGCAGTGTGGTGATTTCAAGTCCTGCTGGAAAATGAAATCAGCGTCTCCATAAAGCTGGTCAGCAGAGGGAAGCATAAAATGCTCTAAAACCCGATAGATGGCTTCGTTGACCTTGGACCTGACAAAACTCAGTGGGCCAACACTAGCAGATGACATGGCTCCCCAAACCACCACTGACTGTGCAAACTTTATACTGGACTGGATTCTGTGCCTCTCTATTTTGGGACCTTGATTTCAAAATGAAATGCGAAATTTACTGTCATCTAAAAAGAGGACTTTGGCCTACTGAGCAACAGTCCAATCTTGTTTGTCCTTAGCCCAGGTAAGATGCCTCTGACATTGTCTCTGGTTCAAGAGTCGCTTGACATAAGGAATGCAACTGACTCCAGCTGCAGTCCACTCCTTGTGAATCTCCCCCAAATTCTTGAATGGGCTTTGTTTCACAATCCTTGCAAAACTGCAGTCATCCCTGTTGTTTGTGCACCTTTTTCTACCACGTTGTTTCCTTCCTTTCAACTTTCCATTAATGTGCTTGGATACAGCAAGTGTCTTATCCTCCATGTGCATGTTGTCAGTGATTGTCTTCTGGACAACTGTCAAGTCCGCAGTCTTCCCCATGATTGTGTAGGGTGTAGGCTACTGAGCCAGACTGAGAGACCATTTAAAAGCTCAGGAAACCTTTGCAGGTGTTTTGAGCTAATTAGCTGATTATAGTGTGATACCATGAGTCTCCAATATTGAACTTTTTCACACTGTTCTAATTTTATGAGATACTGAATTTGGGTTTTTATTAGCTATAAGCCATAATTATCATAATTAAAAGAGATAAACACTTGAAATATATCAGTCTGTGTGTAATAAACCTACATATAATATAATATAATATAATATAATATAATATAATATAATATAATATAATATAATATAATATAATATAATATAATATAATATAATATAATATGAGTTTGAATTTAATTACTGGAATAAATCAACTTTTTGATGATATTCTAATTTATTGACATGCACCTGTATATATAGAGGATAGTAGGAACCAAGCTTCCTAGTCTGGACATGGTCTATGCTAGCCATCTACACAAGAGAGCTAGCAACATCAAGGACCCAACCCACCGAGGACACAGACTGTTTGTCCAAGAGGGTTAAGGCAGTGCTGGAAAATAATGGTTGCCACACAAAATATTGATACTTTGGGCCCAATTTGGACTTTGCACTTAGGGGTGTACTCACTTTCACGGTTTAGAAATTAATGGCTTTGTGTTGAGTTACTTTGAGGGGACAGTAAATTTACACTGTTATACAGGCTGTACACTCACTACTTTACATTGGAGCAGAGGGGCATTTCTTCAGTGTTGTCACATGAAAAAATATAATAAAATATTTACAAAAATGTGAGGGGTGTACTCACTTTTGTGAGATACTGTACATAAATTGCCTGTAGATGAGGGCCATGTTTCTAACATTGAAATACTTTCTCCCACACCTCAGGGGGTACCCTGTGTTGGTGTGCACAGAGCACTACAGTAGATTCCTATATCAATCATCAGGGCGTTGTGCGTTTGCACCCTCTGTTCAGGTTGGTACCTGAGATTCTGCTCTGGGCAGAAACCAGGTTTCTTTCGCTGCAATTTTCATCCCAGGACACATAAATCAGGATGCAGTGTTCCTGTCAAGGCAGGTGCTGAAGTCCGGGGAGTGGCGTCTCCATCTACAGGTGGTGGTTTGTAGACCTTGTCTCCCTCCTAGACAGCATTCCTTTGGAATGAGACGCTGCGTCAAGCTTGCCTCAGGTTTGCCACACCCTGGGGTGTCCTCTCACACTCCCTTCAGACAAGTAAAAGCTGAAGCAATGTGACAGATGCCCTTATATGGTGTGTATATGACTTATTGGCGCATATGCCCATCGCCATGTGTCCTATCCAAGCCTTTAAATTGGTGTATGTGCATAGACACAACTTCCTCAATGAAGCATTTCCATAGCATCAGTCATGACGCAGCATCTTGTTCCCTTCTCAGGTAACTGGATTACAGACATAACCTGGTGTAGTTTTTTTTTTTTTTTTAATTTATGTTTATCCACCTCCAGTGTCTGCTGTGTGTCTGTGTTCACCCATCGCAGCTTGAGTCACTGTATTTCCTATATACACTGTATTTAAAAACATAAACAAACAAAGAAAATATGAGGATAATGTTTATAAGCAGACATTTTGGCAGGTTTGTTTATCAAATATATTTTTTATTAAAATGATTTGTTTATTAGTAATATAAATGAATCATACACTACTTAAGGAAATGAAAACATTTTACATTGTACCAAAGTACAACCAGTATCATCCTGTCTGAGAGATCCTAAGCAGGCAGATCACAATTGAGAAAGTAGTTCTGCAGGGTTATATTTTAGGAAACTCACCTGAGAATCATTCCTTTCTCCTGACGGTTCTGTTTGTGACACATGATTTTAGGTATAGAGAAATTCAACTTTCAACATTTTGGATGTCTTGGTAAGAAAAGGGTGTCAAAGATCTTAATGAAGTTGTTTATTGCAGCTTAGCAGCGACAAAATACATAAAGTACTTTGAGTTCATCGTCGAAAAGAATGCAGGACAAATCCAAAACATTTTATACATTGTTTTCTGTTCGTAATTTAAATGAGTTTCACTAAATGAGTTACACCTTGGCTAGGTATTGTTATACGTTTGATCACCCAAATGGTCAGGTGATACTAAATGGTAATCATGGTCACATATACAGTACCTTTTGTTCAGTAATGGTCCTTGATGTCTTGTTGCTGCTCCCATACTAATAATTGATTGGATTAAGTGTTCTAAATGTTTGGTAAGGCTACTTTAAACCAATGTAAAATACTATACAGATAAACTGAATTGAATTAAACATATTTCTATATGATATGTAAGCCTTTTTGGGGATGAGCTCTTTCTGATGTGTGTGGGATGCAGAACTGATGAAGGAAATACCCTTTACTCAAACACATTATAATCCTTGTTATACAACAAAACATTATGGTAACTACCAGTTAATAGTGAATAGTACTGTAGAGTATTAAATAGTATTGACAGAGCTTGGCAATGTATAATAAAACTGACAGACAATGCCATGGAATTTTGGGTAGTGGATCCCACTGGTTAAGGCTTTGGGCTGCTGATCCGATCTCTGTCTCTGTTTTCAGTCAGGGAAGCACTTTTGCTGCCTGAAGGCAAACACAAAGAGAAGCTTCTTCCCACAGGACATTTGGGCCTTCAACTAGTCCATAGAACTTGGACTTTTCTCGATTTGTCTACACAACACCCAGTACACCAAAAAGATTTTGCACAGTACATATTGTATATATTCATTAAAACTGCACACATCTGCACTTTATGAACAGCAGAATTACAGAAGTATGACTGTTATGAATAAAGTTACCTAGATATTTTCCCTTCACTATCTGTACAGGTAAATTCTATTTATGTTGTAAGTCTGAGAAGCTTTGGGATGTGGTGTAGAAGACGTTATGCAGTATTTAGTCTCTCCCATCATTAATACATGATTTTGGGGAGAAATTAGTGCAACTTTGGACAAAAATAAATGGCATGACATTGCATAAGTTTTTTGAAATGATGGCATAGTGAATGTGTGCCGTAATGTAAGCAAAAGGAGGTCCAACCAATTATGTGACATTTTTGGCCAGGCAGTGTGTGTTGTCCAGTGTCAAGGCCTACAAATATAACTCATATTTTAAGTAAATGTAACAGAACACCAAGAAATGATCTTATTAAAATGTAAGTAAATTTGAATGATCAGAAAAACAACATTTAAAGAGATTTTACGGTTTACAAAATCTGAAACATTTACATCATCTAAAACCGATCAGTTTTACTCAAGTGTTATCTTTAATGGTTCCAGACAGATATAGAGTAATAAATTACCCCAATAAATAAATGCACACACACACACACACACACACACACACTCTGAAACTAAGATAACTTTACCGACACACTTGATCTTTGATCAAAGTTAAATAATTTCAAAGCTCTGTGAATTTAATTGGAATTTAAAATTACACTCTCTCATGTAAACATTCCTTTTTTCTAGTTTTGTGAGTAACTGTAAAGTAATATAAAATTGGGCCGAGGAAAGAACGTGAGAAATAAACTTGGGTTGTAGCCACAGAAATAATCAAATAATGATACTAACAAGAAATATTTAAGTCCAGAACATAAAGCATTAGAGTAATTCCAATAATTAGATTTTTCATTTAAATTCACTGTTGTTGTTTTTATGTCATGTTTAATGAACCACCAAATCATTTTTTCAGAGCTAGAATACAAATATTTCACTTTGGAAAAGTAAAGTGGGAGTAAAGTGGTTAGCAGTACTTGGTGAAGAAGAAGGGATGGGGGGTAACAGCTTAACTATTAGCTGTTATAATTTTGTGTGTGTGTGTTTGTTGGGGGGGGGTTACAATGAGGGTTACGTGATGCAAGTTACAGCTCTGGTGAAGAAGCTGTTTCTTAGTCTGTTTGTGTCTTGATTGTCCTGTATCTTTTGCCCAATGGGAGGTTCGCAAACAGTCTGTGTCCTGGGTGGGTTGGTTCCTACTATCCTCTATATATACAGGTGCATCTCAGTAAATTAGAATATCATTGAAAAGTTGATTTATTCCAGTAATTAAATTCAATCTCATATTATATTATATGTAGATGTTATTTGTGAAAATAACAATGAGTGTGTGTATATATATCTACATACATACAGTGCCCAGCGTAAATGAGTACACCCCCTTTGAAAAATAACATTTTAAGCAGTATCTCAATAAACACAAAAACAATCTTCAAAATGTTGACAATGTATCTATATCTATCTATATCTATATCTATATCTATATATCTATATATCTATCTATCTATCTATATATATATATATATATACACAACCCATGTACTCTCAAATCCGTGTCTCCAGTATGGGAGGTTGGCGCTCTAACAAAGTGCCACATTGCAAGCCATCAACTTCACTCGCAAGTTAACCAATTAAGGTGAGGTTTACATGCACAGCACCTACCACTAGCCGCTTTGCCTGCGCAGCACCTACCGATAGCCTCCATTAAATATATACACGCTAATTATGCTTAAACTATTGCAAGACATTCTCAAATAATATAATAAATATGAAGTCAAAACGAACTAGCGTGTGCGCGCTGCTTAAATGTCCGTACGAAAACCAGGAAGTGAAGCATAGCTAAGATTTAAGGTAGTATGTGGCTGTAAGAGTTAGAATTCAAGCTGTTGGAACAGTTTAAAGACGATGCATCCTTAAAAAAAGCAAAACCTCTAGCTGACGTCACAGCTAGCCCATATGGAAACCAGGAAGTGAACCATGTGAAAGATGCATTTAAAAATTAATATAAAATAAACTATAATACTTATCAGCATGAAAAGTAATAGCACACTTATGAATGCTATTCTTACCACATACATCTCGTTTTTCTCTGAAGAAATTGGTGATGTGCCATTCAAGGACGAGTCGGTTTAAATCCCATTTCCCTCATTTACATACATTTAGGGACTATGGTGATACAAAATCCAGGAAATAATGAAGTTTATAATGATAAATTCTGCTAAAGAGAACAGTAGGCTACTAAACTATGGATATAAAAAAGATGTCTTACGTTCTTTATTCTTTAATAGCAGCCGATCACCAAGACCTGAGAGAATCATTATATAAAGTCAGAAATGTTCACCATTAATGTTTTGTGTGTGAATAAAATGTAAATAATGTGAGACTTGATGTCCACTCTTAAACAAACTTTTATTTTAAACTGACCGCTGTAGCTGTAAATGTAAAATAAATGACTTGTACAGGACGTCTGTCAGAGACACGCCCACCAAACCACAGGGGTTTAGAATAGAAACAGCAGAAAGCTTTTATGAACTGTGTGTGTGTGTGTGTGTGTGTGTGTGTGTGTTACAGCACTATTGTGTAATATCAATTGCAGATAGACAGCAGCTACATTAATATGGAATTATATGAAAATGTTGATCATTACTTTAATAATTATCTCTCATGCATAAACACCCACCCTTAGTTAATGAACAAATTAAAATATTTACATTCCTGGTGCTAATTTTCTGTGCAGCACAAATACCTAAAATAGATCATTTTTATTCCTCCAACACTGTATTATAGCAGGGTAGGAATAACCATCTGTACTCCTTACTGCTGTAATCCAAAAGGATGGAATATTAATAACGCAATAGATACACTACTGATCTGGTATACAGGATGCAAGATTGGCACACAATCTCTCACAAACATAAAAAAATATTAAAAACATTGTCCATTGTCAATCCCATCTTTCCATGTATCCTAACTGTCCACCTCATCTGTACTCTGATATGAAAACCACTGAGTTATGATCATATTGAGTTTAACATTAAACTGTCAGGAACAGCTGGACAGTTCCCTGCCAGGCCCAGAGAGGGCGCTGGCAGGTGAACCTTGGAAGCCTGCTTCTTTGTGTGTCTTTTGTTACGCCCTTCCTATTGTTCCTATCCTGATTGTGTCACCTGTATCCCATTAGCCCTAATGTCTACCCCTATAAATAGGGATCCTTGTGTTTGTGTCCTTGTCCATGATTGTTATCTGTACCGTGGTTTCTGTTGGGGTTTTGTCAAGTTTTATGTCCAAGCTAAGGTCTAGGTTTTGTTTTCGTTTGGTTTAGTTAACCACGCCATGTCTCGTGTTCCGTTTGTTTCCCTATGTCGTGTCTTAACTGTAATAAAAGCAGTGCTTCGCTGAATCTGCGCATGGGTCTCATTCTACCATGTGCTGGCGTGTGCACACACACCACGGGCGTCTGGGTTCGAGCCCCGCATAGGGCGGGGGTCCCAGACGTTACATAAACTAGCATCCAGTAGAGCTGGGCAATATGTCCAAAAACCTGAATCTCCGATTTTTTAAAACAAAATTCGATTTTCTATTTTAAAACGATTATTTTTCTTTAAAAAAATGTAATAAAACACTAGAGACTATAGAACAGATTTTTTTTATTAGAGCAAAAACAGTATAACCAAACATATGAACTGCTAATAAACTAACACGCTAAATAAAATCAAACAGGAGCCAGAATGCATTTTACATCTGTGTATACGGCACAATCAGGGGTGAGTCTTGGATTTTCATGTAAGGGGGACTCAGCCCCCAATGAGGGTATAACAGTAAAAAATATAAATAAATAAATAAATGAATGAATGAATAAATAAACAAACAAATATAAAATAAAATAAAATAAAGGTTTGCCTAACAGGGTAGGATGGTAAACTTATTGCAGCATTCCATTGTATTGCATAGATGTGTATAACATTTGAGTACTGAACAAGCCAAATACGAGTCTTCCTAATCTCACACACACACACACACACACACACTCACACACACACACACTCACACACACACACTCACACACACACATCCTCTGATCCTCACTCTGCGACGCCGCGGTTTCTTCAGTAGGATTGAAGAACGCACTGAAAGACGGGGAGGAGCCGAAGTCTGCCACCGTTTTCGTCGCTAGGCCATTTTTAACATTTCTATTCAGGCACCCAAAGAATTCTGCGATTTTCCATAAACTCTACACAAATTTGTGATCGTCTCAGTCCCTTCTAAATTTCATATGAAAACGGCGGCAGACTTTCGGCTCCTCCCCGTCTTTCAGCGCATTCTTCAACCGGACTGAAGAAACCGCGCCTCTCTTAGAAACAAGCTCTTTGCTTGTTTCTACAGAAGCTCGCTCTGCCAAACCAAAGTGAAATCATAAAATCGATTCTCGTTTTTTCAACATCGACATAAACCATAAATTCGAATTAATCGAAAATAATGATTAATTGCCCAGGTCTAGCATCCAGAGTCTGCTTGTCATACATTGCTGAGAGAAAATGTGCGGTTTAAAGTCAACTCGTTTTCATGCTACACAGAATCTTCATGAAAATATGATTATCCTGACCTGAGCTAATTTACTGAATCAACCAACTCACATCTCCTTTCTTTCTTTTCATCCATGAGGACATTAAAGTCATCTGTTACTGCTTCTGGAGTTTCAACGCTGACTGTCCCACAACCGTGAAACCTGTTCATTACACCTGTTCATCACACCTGTTCATCACACCTGTTCATTACACCTGTTCATTACACCTGTTCATTACACCTGTTCATTACACCTGTTCATTACACCTGTTCATTATACCTGTTCATTACACCTGTTCATTACACCTGTTCATTACACCTGTTCATTACACCTGTTCATTATACCTGTTCATTACACCTGTTCATTACACCTGTTCATCACACCTGTTCATTACACCTGTTCATTATACCTGTTCATTACACCTGTTCATTATACCTGTTCATTACACCTGTTCATTACACCTGTTCATCACACCTGTTCATCACACCTGTTCATTATACCTGTTCATTACACCTGTTCATTATACCTGTTCATTATACCTGTTCATCACACCTGTTCATCACACCTGTTCATTATACCTGTTCATTATACCTGTTCATTACACCTGTTCATTACACCTGTTCATTACACCTGTTCATTATACCTGTTCATTATACCTGTTCATTATACCTGTTCATTACACCTGTTCATTATACCTGTTCATTATACCTGTTCATCACACCTGTTCATTACACCTGTTCATTATACCTGTTCATTATACCTGTTCATCACACCTGTTCATTACACCTGTTCATTATACCTGTTCATTATACCTGTTCATTACACCTGTTCATTATACCTGTTCATTACACCTGTTCATTACACCTTGTTCATTACACCTGTTCATTATACCTGTTCATTATACCTGTTCATTACACCTGTTCATTATACCTGTTCATTATACCTGTTCATTATACCTGTTCATTACACCTGTTCATTATACCTGTTCATTACACCTGTTCATTATACCTGTTCATTATACCTGTTCATTATACCTGTTCATCACACCTGTTCATTATACCTGTTCATTACACCTGTTCATTATACCTGTTCATTACACCTGTTCATTATACCTGTTCATTACACCTGTTCATTATACCTGTTCATTATACCTGTTCATTATACCTGTTCATCACACCTGTTCATTATACCTGTTCATTACACCTGTTCATTATACCTGTTCATTATACCTGTTCATTATACCTGTTCATCACACCTGTTCATTACACCTGTTCATTATACCTGTTCATTATACCTGTTCATTACACCTGTTCATTATACCTGTTCATTACACCTGTTCATTACACCTGTTCATTATACCTGTTCATTATACCTGTTCATTATACCTGTTCATCACACCTGTTCATTACACCTGTTCATTATACCTGTTCATTATACCTGTTCATCACACCTGTTCATTACACCTGTTCATTATACCTGTTCATTATACCTGTTCATCACACCTGTTCATTACACCTGTTCATTATACCTGTTCATTATACCTGTTCATTACACCTGTTCATTATACCTGTTCATTACACCTGTTCATTACACCTTGTTCATTACACCTGTTCATTATACCTGTTCATTATACCTGTTCATTACACCTGTTCATTATACCTGTTCATTATACCTGTTCATTACACCTGTTCATTACACCTTGTTCATTACACCTGTTCATTACACCTGTTCATTACACCTGTTCATTACACCTGTTCATTATACCTGTTCATTATACCTGTTCATTACACCTGTTCATTATACCTGTTCATTATACCTGTTCATTACACCTGTTCATTATACCTGTTCATTATACCTGTTCATTACACCTTTCAGTGAGCTAGTGCTAGAGTGTGAACGCGGCGTTCTTGGATGCAGACACGCGCATCGACACAGGCAGACTCTGTGTCCTGCTTGGGCCTGCTCCTCCGTGGCGATGACGGCGTAGGTTAAAAAATCATAACAAACGAATATGAAAAGTGGAGGGACACAAACGGGATTTTGAAAGGGGGGGGGCATGTCTCCCCTGTCCCCAGTGGAAATTACACCCCTGGCCAAAAGTATTTTTAATTTATTTATTAAGTCATTTTTTTATATAGGAATACAAATGGAAGGAATGAACAGCTTAATGATTAAAAATATTTTGAACAAAATTTTTTCAAATAGCTTCATTGGCATGGTAAAAAGCTTTGTAGTATCAAAGGACTGGTCACATTGATTTACAGAAACACATTTACACACAATTTCTTAAAACGTCATAGTCATCATAGTCCATCACCATGCACACAAACACATTCACACAAGGAAAATAGAAAATACTCTGAAGATTTATTAGTAACTACAATTTACTATTAAGCAAACCTTAATATTAGTTATATTGTATGCAAAATATAATATTAGTATTTAATGCAAAGGACTTCTTATATTAATGGTAAGTGGAAAATGGTGAATTTGGTCAAATGTATTAGTATCTCCTATTCTAAGATTACAACAAACCAATTAGGTTCCATAATTTTGTATTTGGTTTAATGTAAACTTATTATAAGAAATACTAGATACATTTGATGATATTCAAGATATTTTCACTGGCAAAGAAAGAGACTTATTGTTATTAGTAGTAGTAGAATGTAAGTTGGTCAGCATTTTCCTCAGACCCAAATTAAATTTCTGCATTGGTGCTTTTATATACTTGCTAATACACTTATCTTTTTCTCTTTCAAAAAGGTGACACTAGGGTGACGTATCAGTGTGAACAACAGAACAGACTGTCTGAGAGGGTTAAACTTACATAATTTACCATCACTTTCTGGATTTTATTTTCACAAATCCCCTATACTACTGAAAGTGATTACATGAAAAAGTAGGAAACATTATTTAATAGTAATGTTATTTTTTATGTTCTCAACGTATACTGAACAAAATTATAAATGCAACACTTTTGTTTTTGCACATTTTTCATGAGCTGAACTCAAAGAAAAAGACTTTTTCTATGTACACAAAAGGCCTATTTCTCCCAAATATTGTTCACAAATCTGTCTAAATCTGTGTTAGTGAGCACTTCTCCTTTGCCGAGGTAATCCATCCACCTCACAGTCCAAAACTAGTCAGTATCTGGTGTGACCACCATTTGCCTCACGCAGTGCAACACATCTCCCTCCCAGGCCCTTTTGACATCATGGGTTTGGCATAAGTACGTATGGTACATGCATCATTACTCTGGTTAAATATCCCATTTACCTGCTCTACATTTTACACTTTGTCACTACCACTGGGCAGAGAACGCTCCACATCTGCTACCTGAAGACACCTGAGGTGAGTAATGACTTTATTTTCTCCCTAGTCATATTATGTAGAATATCTATGACATTATGTAGAATCACCAGCCTGAAAGATGATATGAAGTGAATCACTCTCTTATAGACAATTTAAATATTATTATAATGTAATGTGTACTGAATATAAATAAAAAATAAATAAAAAATAAAAATAAAAATATGGCATTATCTATGTAATAAGTAATTGCTTTAAATATACAAAGTATAATAAAGTATATATTTAAATACTTTTACATATTTATCTATTTTATATATATATATATATATATATATATATATATATATATATATATATATATATATAAAATAGATAAATATTAAAATAGATAAATAACTAAGTTTTAGTTATAATATATTATAATATATAATAGTTATAATAGATTTAGTAATTATAGTTATTTGTTAATTATTTAAGTTGAATTGAATGTTTATATTTTTTCCATGAATAATTTATAGTGACCAAGTATCTAGCTAGCTGCCTGCCTGCCTGCCTGTCTATCTGCCTGTCTGTCTGTCTGTCTGTCTAATCCATTGTGTAACTGCAGGGCTCTTTATTGATTAGATTTCCTACACAGAAGACACAAATTAGTCACTTACTATCAAAATACAATATTTGTATAATATATATTCCTTTTTTTCTGTTTTGATTATAAGCACCACAATGGACTGGAAGCTGGTACTGACTGTTTTGTGTATGACTGGTAAGTCTTCTCATTTTGATTTTTTCAACTGAGAATCTGAATTCTACAGTCACTTACGTCATCCTGCTCAAATGTAATGCACATATTCAATGAATCTGCTGCTTGCTCACTTCAGAAGCTGTTCAGGATATGAATTTAAAGTTACAGTTGTGCAAAAAAAGTTCTCAAAATTTTCATATTAGCACTACACTGAAATCTGATTTGTCCCCCTTATTTTAATATATTATGCTACTTTTTTAATCAAAATGCATAAATATTATAAAACAGTGGAATTTGAACTATCAAATAGATCAAATACTCTAGTCAAATATATTGTGAACCAAACAATGTGCTGGAGCTGAGCATCAAAGAGTCTGTACTGTTGTGTTTCAACACAATACCACTTGGCAGCAGATGTAAGCAGTTGCAAAGTGTGTATTCAGAGCTCAAACTCAACAATACAGGGGTGTAGTTTGTCTGAAACAGAGCTGTCTCAGTTATAGCTGAATCTGACGTCAAACTAAGGACAAGTTTCTATCATGGCTTTGGCTCAAGTGAAGAGCATTGTTAAATTCAGTGCTACTGTCTGACTCTGACATGACCACAATATGTAACATTCTATTTTTATTACAAATTTGGCTGTAAATACATTTAGAAAATGTAATATAATACCAGACCAATAGGAAATACATTAAATCACACTATTTACAAATAATGCTGCCATTTTAAAACCATGTACTCTGGCAGTCACTGCAAGTAATCAGTGCTGCACATTTTAAGAATATTGAATTTCAATACAAATGTATGGTACATATGGAAATCATAATTCAAATGAAACCTCTAAATCAACAGTGACAAACACCTCTACAACAAACACAACTTCAGTAGCTGCAGTATTCAACTTGGTCTTCAGCATCAATGAGACCTTTGATCCAGCACTGGCCAATTCCAACACTCTAGAGTTTGTGGCAAAAGCAACAAGAATCATAAAAGGGGTAAAGCTTTAGTCATCTTTTTTTAAACCCCTTTATAGTTTAAAATCTTAAACTATAAGTGACCAAAAACAAATAGACCAGTGTTTATAATCAAATAAATTTATGTATACTTTTTTTTTTCAGCTTGAACCAATATGCAGAAATATCTTTAGTAATTTTGTCCAGATGAACATTTATGGTTTCAGGTGGGAAATTATATATGAAAACATTGCTCTGAAATTTGTTGTTTTTACTGTTTACTGTCAATGATATAGAACTTCACCCTGTTTTTAACTCTGCTTGTGTTTCAGCAAGGGTTCAATTATGACAAATTCCAGCCTTGAATTTAGTGCCAACGACACCATCCCAACTAATTCTACACTACAAGAAATTCTTGTTAATGAGACTAAATCCAACTCAAGCTTAAATATTATTCCAAGTTCTATAAATGTAACCCAGATTCCTAGTAAGTATAGACATTTAATGATGTTTTAATTTAATGATGTATTTTAATAAATGATTGGATGTGATGGATATTCTAACTGCAATTTAACCTCAAACTCAACAGTGACCAAAAACTCTACAAAAAACACAATCCCAAGCATGTCCACAAACACAACTTCAACGAATTCAACAATCACCTCTTCAATACTAAGCACAACAACAAACACCTCGACAAACACTTCCACCCCGAGCACGTCCACAAACAGCTCAACGACAAACACATCCACCCCAAGCACATCCACAAACAGCTCGACAACAAACACTTCCACCCCGAGCACGTCCACAAACAACTCGACGACAGACACTTCCACCCCGAGCACGTCCACAAACAACTCGACGACAGACACTTCCACCCTGAGCACGTCTACAAACAGCTCGACGGCAAACACTTCCACCCCGAGCACGTCCACAAACAACTCGACGGCAAACACTTCCACCCCGAGCACGTCCACAAACAGCTCGACGACAAACACTTCCACCCCGAGCACGTCCACAAACAGCTCGACGACAAACACTTCGACAGAGATTACATCCACAAACAACTCGACAACAAACACGTCCACCCCAAACACGTCCACAAACAGCTCGACGGCAAACACTTCCACCCCGAGTACGTCCACAAACGGCTCGACGACAAACACTTCCACCCCGAGCACGTCCACAAACAACTCAACAACAAACACTTCCACCCCAAACACGTCCACAAACAGCTCGACGACAAACACTTCCACCCTGAGCACGTCCATAAACAGCTCCACGACAAACACTTCCACCCCGAGTTCTTCTACAAACAGCTCGACGACAAACACTTCCACCCCGAGCACGTCCACAAACAACTCAACGACAAACACTTCAACCCCGAGCACGTCCTCAAACAACTCAACAACAAACACGTCCACCCCAAACACGTCCACAAACAGCTCGACGACAGACACTTCCACCCCGAGCACGTCCACAAACAGCTCGACGACAAACACTTCCACCCCGAGCACGTCCACAAACAACTCAACGACAAACACTTCAACCCCGAGCACGTCCTCAAACAACTCGACAACAAACACGTCCACCCCAAACACGTCCACAAACAGCTCGACGACAAACACTTCCACCCCGAGCACGTCCACAAACAGCTCGACGACGAACACTTCCACCCCGAGCACGTCCACAAACAGCTCGACGACAGACACTTCCACCCCGAGCACGTCCACAAACAGCTCGACGACAAACACTTCCACCCCGAGCACGTCTACAAACAGTTCGACGACAAACACTTCCACCCCGAGCACGTCCACAAACAACTCAATGACAAACACTTCAACCCCGAGCACGTCCATAAACAGCTCGACGACAAACACTTCCACCCCAAACACGTCCACAAACAGCTCAACGACAAACACTTCCACCCCGAGCACGTCCTCAAACAACTCGACAACAAACACGTCCACCCCAAACACGTCCACAAACAGCTCGACGACAAACACTTCCACCCCGAGCACGTCCACAAACAACTCAACGACAAACACTTCAACCCCGAGCACGTCCTCAAACAGCTCGACAACAAACACTTCCACCTTGAGCACGTCCACAAACAACTCAACGACAAACACTTCAACCCCGAGCACGTCCTCAAACAGCTCGACGACAAACACTTCCACCCTGAGCACGTCCACAAACAGTTCGACGACAAACACTTCCACCCCGAGTACGTCCACAAACAGCTCGACGACAAACACTTCCACCCCGAGCACGTCCACAAACAGCTCGACGACAAACACTTCCACCCCGAGCACGTCCACAAACAGCTCGACGACAAACACTTCCACCCTGAGCACGTCCACAAACAGCTCGACGACAAACACTTCCACCCCGAGCACATCCACAAACAGCTCGACGACAAACACTTCCACCCCGAGCACGTCCACAAACGGCTCGATGACAAACACATCCACCCCGAGCACGTCCACAAACAGCTCGACGACGAACACTTCAACCCCGAGCACGTCCACAAACAGCTCGACGACAAACACTTCCACCCCAATCACGAACACAAACAGCTCGACGACAAACACTTCCACCCCGAGCACGTCCACAAACAGCTCGACGACAAACACTTCCACCCCAATCACGAACACAAACAGCTCGACGACAAACACTTCCACCCTGAGCACGTCCACAAACAGCTCGACGACAAACACTTCCACCCCGAGCACGTCCACAAACAGCTCGACGACAAACACTTCCACCCCGAGCACGTCCACAAACAGCTCGACGACAAACACTTCCACCCCAATCACGAACACAAACAGTTCGACGACAAACACTTCCACCCCGAGCACGTCCACAAACAGCTTGACGACAAACACTTCCACCCCAATCACGAACACAAACAGCTCGACGACAAACACTTCCACCCCGAGCACGTCCACAAACAGCTCGACGACAAACACTTCCACCCCGATCACGAACACAAACAGCTCCACGACAAACACTTCAACCCTGAGCACATCCACAAACAGCTCCACGACAAACACTTCAACCCTGAGCACATCCACAAACAACTCGACGACAAACACTTCAACCCCAAACACGTCCACAAACAGCTCCACGACAAACACTTCCACCCCGAGCACGTCCTCAAACAGCTCAATGACAAACACTTCCACCCCGAGCACGTCCACAAACAGCTCAACAACAGACACTTCCACCCCGAGCACGTCCACAAACAGCTCGACGACAAACACTTCCACCCCGAGCATGATCACAAACAGCTCGACGACAAACACTTCCACCCCGAGCACGTCCACAAACAGCTCAACAACAGACACTTCCACCCCGAGCACGTCCACAAACAGCTCGATGACAAACACTTCCACCCTGAGCACGTCCACAAACAGCTCGACGACAAACACTTCCACCCCGAGCACGTCCACAAACAGCTCGACGACCAACACTTCCACCCCGAGTACGTCCACAAACAGCTCGACGACAAACACTTCCACCCCAAACACGTCCACAAACAGCTCGACGACAAACACTTCCACGCCAAGCACGTCCACAAACAGCTCGACGACAAACACTTCCACCCCGAGCACGTCCACGAACAGCTTGACGACAAACACTTCCACCCCGAGCACGTCCACAAACAGCTCGACGACAAACACTTCGACAGAGACTACGTCCACAAACAACTCGACGACAAACACTTCCACGCCAAGCACGTCCACAAACAGCTCGACGACAAACACTTCCACCACGAGTACGTCCACAAACAACTCGATGACAAACACTTCCACCCTGAGCACGTCCACAAACAGCTCGACGACAAACACTTCCACCCCGAGCACGTCCACAAACAGCTCGACGACCAACACTTCCACCCCGAGTACGTCCACAAACAGCTCGATGACAAACACTTCCACCCCAAACACGTCCACAAACAGCTCGACGACAAACACTTCCACGCCAAGCACGTCCACAAACAGCTCGACGACAAACACTTCCACCCCGAGCACATCCACAAACAGCTCCACGACAAACACTTCCACCCCGAGTACTTCTACAAACAGCTCGACGACAGACACATCCACCCCAAACACGTCCACAAACAACTCGACGACCAACACGTCCACCCCAAACACGTCCACAAACAACTCGACGACCAACACGTCCACCCCAAACACGTCCACAAACAGCTCGACGACAAACACTTCCACCCCGAGTACGTCCACAAACAGCTCGACGACAAACACTTCCACCCCAAACACGTCTACAAACAGCTCGACGACAAACACTTCCACCCCGAGCACGTCCTCAAACAACTCGATGACAAACACTTCCACCCCGAGCACGTCCACAAACAACTCGACAACAAACACGTCCACCCCAAACACGTCCACAAACAGCTCGACGACAAACACTTCCACCCCGAGCACGTCCTCAAACAACTCGATGACAAACACTTCCACCCCGAGCACGTCCACAAACAGCTCGACGACAAACACTTCCACCCCAAACACGTCCACAAACAGCTCGACGACAGACACTTCCACCCCAAACACGTCCGCAAACAGCTCGACGACAAACACTTCCACCCCAAACACGTCCACAAACAGCTCGACGACAAACACTTCCACCCCGAGCACGTCTACAAACAGCTCGACGACAAACACTTCCACCCCGAGCACGTCCACAAACAGCTCGACGACAAACACTTCCACCCCGAGCACGTCCACAAACAGCTCGACGACAAACACTTCCACCCCAAACACGTCCACAAACAGCTCGACGACAAACACTTCCACCCCGAGCACTTCTACAAACAGCTCGACAACAAACACTTCCACCCCGAGCACGTCCACAAACAGCTCGACGACAAACACTTCCACCCCGAGCACGTCCACAAACAGCTCGACGACAAACACTTCCACCCCGAGCACATCCACAAACAGCTCGACGACAAACACTTCCACCCCGAGCACGTCCACAAACAACTCGACGACAAACACTTCAACCCCGAGCACATCCACAAACAGCTCGACGACAAACACTTCCACCCCGAGCACGTCCACAAACAGCTCGACGACAAACACTTCCACCCCGAGCACGTCCACAAACAACTCGACGACAAACACTTCAACCCCGAGCACATCCACAAACAGCTCGACGACAAACACTTCCACCCCGAGCACGTCCACAAACAACTCGACGACAAACACTTCCACCCCGAGCACGTCCACAAACAGCTCGACGACAAACACTTCCACCCCGAGCACGTCCACAAACAGCTCGACGACAAACACTTCCACCCCGAGCACGTCCACAAACAGCTCGACGACAAACACTTCCACCCCGAGCACGTCCACAAACAGCTCGACGACAAACACTTCCACCCCGAGCACGTCCACAAACAGCTCGACGACAAACACTTCCACCCCGAGCACGTCCACAAACAGCTCGACGACAAACACTTCCACCCCAAACACGTCCACAAACAGCTCGACGACAAACACTTCCACCCCGAGCACGTCCTCAAACAACTCGACAACAAACACGTCCACCCCAAACACGTCCACAAACAGCTCGACGACAAACACTTCCACCCCAAACACGTCCACAAACAGCTCGATGACAAACACTTCCACCCCGAGCACGTCCACAAACAGCTCGATGACAAACACTTCCACGCCGAGCACGTCCACAAACAGCTCGACAACAAACACTTCGACAGAGATTACATCCACAAACAACTCGACAACAAACACTTCCACCCCGAGTACGTCCACAAACAGCTCGACGACAAACACTTCCACCCCGAGCACGTCCACAAACAGCTCGACGACAAACACTTCCACCCCGAGTACGTCCACAAACAGCTCGACGACAAACACTTCCACCCCGAGTACGTCCACAAACAGCTCGACGACAAACACTTCCAGTACAGATTTACAGATATTACTGTTACTTATTAATTTCTGCTTATTAATAAGAAATGAGCCTAAATAATTAAAATTTAATTATATATTTATGTATTTATATGTTTATATTTTGCAGGTAATTCAACACCACCAGTGATTGCCAGCTCAGTCTCCATGATTTGCATGTCTCTTCTTTCACTTCTACTTTCTCTTGCATTGCCTTTCTAGCTCTAGACCTGATCAGAAAACATTAATAATAATAATTTATAAGTTAAAGAGAATATAGGGGAAATGTTTCATTATTGTAAATGAAGATATCTTTACATATTAATATTATGAATTGAAATGCAAGACTTAATGAGGGTTCTGATTAGCCTGAAAATTTCTCCACATTCTAACAGTCCTGCAAAGATTTTCTTTCATTTATATTTAAATATATTTGATTTTTTTAAACAATTGTGCATTTAATAGTATAATTAATATTGTACTATACATTACAGTTTCTAAACACTGGACAGAAGATTAATTGACATATTGCTAAAGATTGTTTCCTAAATATAAACACTGATTAAAAAGAACATGTCAGATAATCTGTGCTTCTGATCTATTTTTGTTTAAGTTATCCTAATTGAATTAATTGAAGTGTTAAAATGAGTCTGAAAATCTAGCAAGAAGTAATATATACAAAATGTCAGCAGGGAAAATACATTATTGCCTTTTTCAGATCTTTTAGAGAGCCTTTCAATCCTAGTGTAATCTACAGAGCCACACCTTCAAACTGGTCCTGCAAGATAGGATAAGATAGTATGGATATAATATGGACTGTCAGAAAAGAATTGCGGTACAGTGTAAAGAAGGTGAGGAAGGCGGGCTCAATTGTAGGCTCAGAACTGGACAGCCTGACATCAGTGGCAGAGAGGAGGACGCTGAGCAGGCTCCTGTCCATCATGGACAATCCACTGCATCCACTGTACAGCATCATCTCCAGACAGAGAAGCAGCTTCAGTGACCGGTTGGTGTCACTGCCCTGCTCCACTGACAGACTGAGGAGGTCGTTCCTCCCCCATGCTATGCGACTCTTTAATTCTACACGGGGTGGGAGGAGTCAGTGCTGACACTACTCTCTCTCTGTACTGGACTGTACAATAAAACACACACTACACACAATACACTCCGGTTTATACAGAACTCTCACTACACTCCGGTTTATACAGAACTCTCACTACACTCCGGTTTATACGGAACTCTCACTACACTCCGGTTTATACGGAACTCTCACTACACTCCGGTTTATACGGAACTCTCACTACACTCCGGTTTATACGGAACTCTCACTACACTCCGGTTTATACGGAACTCTCACTACACTCCGGTTTATACGGAACTCTCACTACACTCCGGTTTATACGGAACTCTCACTACACTCCGGTTTATACGGAACTCTCACTACACTCCGGTTTATACGGAACTCTCACTACACTCCGGTTTATACGGAACTCTCACTACACTCCGGTTTATACGGAACTCTCACTACACTCCGGTTTATACGGAACTCTCACTACACTCCGGTTTATACGGAACTCTCACTACACTCCGGTTTATACGGAACTCTCACTACACTCCGGTTTATACGGAACTCTCACTACACTCCGGTTTATACGGAACTCTCACTACACTCCGGTTTATACAGAACTCTCACTACACTCCGGTTTATACAGAACTCTCACTACACTCCGGTTTATACAGAACTCTCAATAAGCTGAGATTTGCACAGGACTCATAAACACACAGTTTTTGTACATAACAGTTTTTGCACATCGATTAGGTCTGTAACCTTAAACACTTGTTCTGCACATTACTTATCTTGTTTCTCATCTCATACTCCATATTTATTCATAAATCTCTGTATTTAGTATTTTTCTATTATATTTTGTTATATTGTTATATTCTGCTATATTTTGTAGTATTTTATATTTTGTTTTTTGATATATTTTTTGTTATATTTTTGTACCCTAATTTGGGTTTTTTAATATTTTTGTTATATTCCTTCCTATTTTATCTATTACCTGTGTTTGCGGATACTGCTGGAAACTGTGAATTTCCCTTTGGGATGAATAACGTATCTATCTATCAATCTATCTCTATCTATCTATCTATCTATCTATCTATCTATCTATCTATCTATCTATCTATCTATCTACCTACCTACCTACCTACCTACCTACCTACAGTGGGCAGCAATGCCAGTTCCAGGGTTTCCAAATCAACCATTAGCTTGGGTTACTGTTTGACTTTTGCATTGTCCCCACACCCTAGGTGTGGCTGTATGTGTATATTGTGCCCTGTGATGTACTAGAATCCATCCAGGGTATATTCCTGCCTCAAACCCATGTGTTCACATGTGGTATCCACACACCTTTAACCATATACTGTAGGTAAGATATGAGATATGCTAGATTGCTTTAGCGCACACTGAAACACACACACACACTCAACTGAGACTTTTTTGAACACATATGTAAAAATAAACAGTTTATGGCATTTTGAATAGGTTACATTCATGTCACAAATTGGTCTAAATTATGAAATAGCCTGGCCTGTTCTCTTGCATTTGAACATCCTGTTGCTGCTGTGTAATAGCCACACCCTTTTTATGCATGGTTATTCTAATCTAGCATAAATACACTGGAATTCGATTGGGAAATAGTAAATCCCAATTCACTAATATAACAATTATACATATCTGTAATAGAGATTAATATGCTGCTAATTATATGAATAAACATGACTAGCCTGCTCATGGAAGAGAGAAGAGCTATAAGAGCCCTTTCAATAGCTACAAACAGGGGTCGGACAATAAAACTGAAAAATGAAAGTTTGCTCGTGAGTGTATTGGTGCAATGTTTTAACTGGGTGCATACAATCCTCCAGAATGGTTCAGTAGTTCTTGGCAGAGACACAACAATCTAGTAGAAGTAGTGGACCTAAGGAATACCATGATATTGCAGTCCAAACCATCACTGATCCACTGTTATTTCAACCATCACAATCTGCTCTTGGGAAATCAGTGAAGATTGGCTACCAATTAATAATTATGTAAAATTTATAATTTTACATAACTTTGCATCACAGTTGTTCTATTATACACCTCCTGTATGTACATTTTACACTTTTACACATACATATTCTTATTTTATATACATATTATATATACATACCCTACTTTATTTATATTTATTATATTTTATTCTGTTTTTTATTCTATTATATTTTTTTGCTACTGTGAACTTGTTTTTATATTTTTATATTTCGTATTTTAGTATAATTCGTATTCTTATTTTTTATATTTCGTATTTTTGTATTTTATTTTTTATATTTTTTATCTTTTCTTTGTTCTGTCCTTATACCTTATCCCTTTTCCTTGGGTAACATGTAACATAACTGTAACATAACAGTGGTGTAAGCATTTCACTGCATATCACACTGTGTACCATTATGTATGTGACTAATAAAATTTGAATTTGAATTTGAATACCAGGCTGCATATATCGGTATGAACCCTATATATAAAAACCCTATGCTATAAAAGACTGTGCATGTGGAGATGGATTTGCTTGACATGGCACCATGACATTACAAACTATATAAATGTGCAAATGGAGGTAATTGTCTCTGTTATAAACTTGCTGAATTAATTATACAATACCAATGACAACAATGGCAGTAAAATAACAATGACATTGAAAGAGCTTGTTAAAAATATACCATTGCACTGCTGTTTACTGGTCTCAGCTATTCACAATCAACAAGGTCATTACACAGTCTCATAGCACAGACTTCACCCTTCGTGAGGGTAGAAATACAGATTGGTTAATCTGGTCGTTGGTTAGGTGAGATGAGGAGGGGGAGGCCATTGTGTTGTGCCTCACAATTTGGCAGATTTTTTTCAGGTTGGTCTCCTACTTGATAAATCCAGAAAACTGAAATATAAATCTGCAACAATGACTTGGGATTTGGGAACCAGACATTGTTGCAAATTGTGCTTTTTATGTTGTTCTCTTCATCCAGTCTGTATGGAAATCCAAAGTATGAACTTATTCCAACCAATAGAGCTACATGATGGCACATTCCCTGGCCCATTGGATAATTCTCTCTGAAAACACTGTTTGCCAGAAATGAATCCAAAAGTTGTGCAGACCTGTAAGCAGACATATATTTCATAATGATCACTCTAAACCTGGGGACAACTCAGCATATACACTCACCCAATGTTTCATTAAGAACATCTGTACACCTTCTCATGCATTTTATTATTTAATCAGCCATTTGAGGTGACAGCAGTGTAATGCATAAAATCATGCAGATACTTGCCATCAGCTTTGGAAAATATTCACATAAGCAATCAGAGAGAGAGTTAAAATATAATCTGAGTGATTCTGACTGTGGCATGATGATGTCAGAAGGGCTGGTTTCAGTATTTCTATAACTGCTGATCTACTGGGATTTTTATTCACAACACTTGAGTTTACTTTATGATGCAATAAAGAAAAAACTTCTGGTGAGCTGAAGGTCTTTGGACAGAAATGCCTTGTTGACAAGAGAGGTCAATGGAGAATGACCAAGTTCTAGATCAGAAATTATATGGTTCGTGATCTGTACAATTATGGTGAGCAGAAAAGCATCTGAGAATGTACAACACATCAAAATTTGAGATGGTTGGGCTACAACAACAAAAGACCAAGTTGGATTCCAGCCAAGAACAGAAATCTGAGCCTGCAGTGGCTCACCACAACTGGATAGGATTCTAAGACGTATTTTTCTGAGCTCCGTCAAGTTGACCTACAATTTCGGCTAAGTTTCCTAGTTTTCTATCCTAGAGCACAACTTTTTATAACATCTTCACTAACTGATAGTGCCTCACAACATTCTCATCCCAAACGCTTTTTAAATCACTAGTTTTATTTGTTTTTCTGAACACCCGCTTACAGCTTGTTAGCCCACTAGCACGCTAACCCGTTAGCCCTGCTATTAGCACACTAACCCACTAGCCCGGCTATCTCGAGTCTGTTTAGATTTTACATTTTCACCAATTATCTCTGTTATTCTACTTCATTTTAACACTATCGGTTGTGGGTTTGCCTTTGAGTGCAGGTGAGGATTCCTTCGAGCTGCACTTGGTGGATGCGGAGCTGGAGGCCGTGGAGAAGCAGATCCGCGACCTTCAGGTGAAGCTAGCCCAGCTGCGACAACGGAGAGACACTCACCTGTCCCAGGTAAATCCGCGGCGTGATACGGTCACTCCCACAACCTCAACACCGCGTGTTTCTCTGCCCAGGCTACCCGTCTCTGCCGCTACCCGTCTTCGAGATCTCGACCCACAACCGCTTCGCTCCCCTACACGAGGCAGCACGCGACGCGGTGATCATCGGAGACTCCATCGTCCGGCACGTCCGTGCTACCGCGGCTAAAGGTAAGGTGCACACTCGTTGTTTTCCTGGTGCTTGTGTTCTTGATGTCGCTGCACAGGTACCGGCGATCCTCACCAAGAACATCGGAGCCGTGGTCCTCCATGCTGGCACGAACGACATCAGGCTGAGGCAGACGGAGATCCTGAAGAAGGACTTCAGGAACCTGGTGGAGAAGGTTCACACCACATCGCCCCCGACGAGGATCATCATGTCAGGACCACTTCCCATGTTCCAGCGAGGAATCGAAAGGTTCAGCAGACTTTTCGCATTTAATGAATGGTTACAGTCTTTATGTCAAGAACAGAAAATACCATTTGTTGATAATTGGAATGTTTTCTGGGAGCGTCCTAGGCTCTACCGTTACGATGGCCTGCACCCAAGCAGAGCTGGAGCAGCAGTCCTCTCGGACAACATCTCCAGGACACTGCACACCATCTGACTGGTAAGTCATTCCTCAGATTATATCTATAATAGCTACTGTTCAAATCACCAGACTAATACAAGCTTACACATAGCTCGTCCTATAGAAACTGTGTCTGTTCCTCGATTAGTGAGATTAAAAGATAAATTTGTTAATAACTCTCGAAATAATATGATCACAATTAATCCTGAAGAAGACCAAATAAGTAAAGAAAAACAATTTCTTAAGTTTGGGCTTCTGAACATTAGATCCCTTGCACCGAAAGCACTTATTCAAAAAAACTTCATTATTGAAGTTATTCATTATTAATGAAATGATCTCAGATTATAGTTTCGACGCACTCTGTCTTACTGAAACCTATCTTAGACCAAATGAATACATTGGCCTAAATGAGTCTACTCTGTCAGGATATTCATATAAGCATGAGCCCCGTCAGACAGGTCGTGGTGGTGGTGTTGCAACAATCTATAATAATTCTCTTACCGTTACTCAGAAAACAGGACCCAGGTTTAACTCATTTGAAGTGCTTGTCCTTAATGTTGCACTCTCAGACAGGCATAAAAAATCCCTACTATCTCTTACCCTGGCCACCGTGTATAGACCCCCAGGGCCCTACGGTGTTTTTCTTAATGAATTTTCACATTTACTCTCAGATCTTTTGATCAGTTTTGACAAAGTGTTAATCGTAGGAGACTTTAACATTCATGTAGATGATGCTAACAATGAGTTAGGACTTGCATTTATAGATTTACTAAATTCCTTTGGGGTTAAACAAAACATTAGACCAACCCATTGTTTTAATCATACACTAGACTTAGTTATATCACATGGGACTGATGTGTCCGATATAACCGTTCTACCTCAAAGCGATGACATCACAGACCATCACCTCTTAATGTACACTCTACCTGTAGAACATATTAGACACGTCTCTCCACGTTATAAACTTGGCAGAACTATAACCTCGACCACTAAAGACAGATTTACAAACAATCTGCCAGATCTGTCTCAACTTCTTACTAGACCCCGAAATGTAGATGCACTAGATGAAGTAACTAACCGCATAGGCAATATTTTTACCAGCACACTAGACACTGTTGCCCCCATCCGACTAAAAAAGGTCAGAGATAAAACACCTGCACCGTGGTACAATAGTCATACTCACGCCCTCAAGAGAGCAACCCGTAACTGTAACTGTAGCAGTAATCTGATTCTGCTTTACATGAAAAACTATGAAAAAGAAATGTTACTTGGTGACCGGTCAAATATCAACAATAAAAGTTGAGCTCTTGGGTTATTGTGTTGCGGTAGAACATCAGTAACATTATTGTAAACTGCTGCTCAAGAGTTACTCATTACGTTAGCTTACTTAGCTAACTAAAGCATAACTAGCCATACACCACATCGTTAAGATAATGACAGATTTATTCACATACATAAAATCCTTCATTGCTGCGAGCTAACATTAGATTCATATTTTAAAAAATGGCCATTATGATGACTACAGGATGTGTTCACCTCTACATGTTGAATTCTTGTAAAAGGAAATCATATGTTTCTAAGGCAAAGCAGGAATCTTCTGTTCTACAACTTAGAACAAATCCTGCAGGTCAGGCTATGGGTCATGGGTGTGTAGGTGGTGGGATGTGGTCAGGGTTCTCTTCCACTGTAGGCTATAGTATTTCAGGCTGTGACACTGCAGTGTTAATGCTGTACAGAACCGTTTGTGCTCGCTGCATTTAATGAAATGACAAAGATGCATTGGTTCAAAAATAATGCACGCATTTTAGCTCGGTTTGCTGTGCTGTATTCGTACAACTGCTTTTTTTTTTTTCTTTAATAAGTAATGATAGATGTGGGGTAATGTAGTGGAGTGAAAGTAAAATGTCTCAAAAAATTTTTTATACTTTAGTAAAGTACAGATACCTGAAAAAGATACTTAAGTACAGTAACAAATTACATTTACTTTGTTACTGCCCACCACTGGAGACCATCTCAGGTCAGGATAAGCATATCAAGAAGATGCAATGGTAGTTTTTTCATCGTTTAACTAAAATGGTTTTCTAGCAAGTGATCAAGCTGAAAACAATCTACAAATAACCCCAAATGTCTAAGAAAAGAAAAAGAAAAAAAGACAATATAATGAAAGATGGGAAAGCAAATACGCTTGAATGTTTGTTTTCGAAGCAGAAAAACCAGTTTGTCTTCTGTGTTACGAGACTGTGATAAAGGAAGAGCGTCAGCATTTTGACACCAAACACAGAGCCAAGTTTGCCAAGTTTACCCTCCAGGAAAAACTACAAATTAATTAAGGAGACTAATCTCAGCAGAATATGTTTACAAAAGCTACAGCCAAAAATGATACAGCGGTGAAAGCTAGATTTATTGAGGCTGAAAAAAATCTCCTGAGCTTCTACTTTTAAAATGACCAATAAACACCATCACAGACCGAGTTAAGGTATTAGCAGGTGATCTGGCAACACAGCTGGCCGAAGACTGATAAAAGCACAGACAACACAGATACGGCGCATTTATTTATTTATATTTATGTATAAGAGGCGTGAAAGCAGACTCATTGTCAGTAAAGAGCTCTTGGATGTAGCTGCTATGCATTTTTGATGCAGTGAAGTCTATAAGTCAAAATAAATGTTGAGTTAATTGCATATACTACTTTGCAAGCGTATCAGTTGTAGCACACTGAGCGGGGACAGAGAACAACACACAGAGCCCGGGAGCACGTCAACACCAGCTTTTAATTACTCCGAACTGAAAGTAGGGAAGACAGGAACTCAGGTTAGCAGGAGGGCAGAAAAAAAAAGACAAAAAAAAGGATAGTCAACTAAGGAGATTCTTCCCTGAAAGGGCGCCTAGGCCAGTAAGGGCTAGCGGCGGCAGCAGCGTCCTGGCGAAGGCTGAAAATGGCTGGGGACGTCAGGTGCAGATCCAGGAGGGGCTGAGCTTCGGTGGTTCCACGAAGGCCTTGCTTTAGTCCAAGCTGCCTGCAAAACAAAACACACCAGCCCTATTAGTCCAGCAGGAGGCTTCCCCTTACTTTCTGGGGCCAGCGGGGCCAGCCTCTCTGTTGTGTTGCTCAGCTGGAGGGTGAATAGTTTAGCGGCGCTTCTGATTGGCCCAGAGCGTTTTGGCGCGCTTTCTCCTGCTCCGTTTTCTGTGCAGCACAAATACCTAAAATAGATCATTTTTATTCCTCCAGCACTGTATTATAGCAGGGTAGGAATAACCTTCTCTACTCCTTACTGCTGTAATCCAAAAGGATAGAATATTAATAACATTATAGACACACTACTGATCTGGTACAGGACACAGGATTCTCACAAAATCTCACAAACATAAAAAAATATTTAAAACATTGTCCTCCATCTGTCCATTCAATCCCATCTTTCCATGTATCCTAACTGTCCACCTCATCTGTACTCTGATATGAAAACCACTGAGTTATGATCATATTGAGTATAACATTAAACTAGCATCCAGAGTCTGCTTGTCATACATTGCTGAGAGAAAACACACGGTTTAAAGTCAACTCGTTTTCATGCTACACAGAATCTTCATGAAAGTATGATAACCTGACCTGAGCTTATTTACTGAATCAACCAACTCACATCTTTCTTTCTTTTCATCCATGAGGACATTAAAGTCATCTGTTACTGTTTCACTGCTGACTGTGCTGCAAACATGATACCTGTTCATTACACCTGTTCATTATACCTGTTCATTACACCTGTTCATTACACCTGTTCATTATACCTGTTCATTACACCTGTTCATTACACCTGTTCATTACACCTGTTCATTATTCCTATTCATTACACCTGTTCATTATACCTGTTCATTACACCTTGTTCATTATACCTGTTCATTACACCTTGTTCATTATACCTGTTCATTATTCCTATTCATTACACCTTTCAGTGAGCTAGTGTTACAGTGTGAATGTGGCGTTCTTGGATGCAGACACGCGCATCGACACAGGCAGACTCTGTGTCCTGCTCGGGCCTGCTCCTCCACGGCGATGACGGCGTAGGTTAAAAAACCTATTTTTTAGGGACACAAACGGGATTTTGAGTGTGTGTGTGTGTGGGGGGGGGTCATGTCCCCCCTGTCCCTGGTCAAAAGTATTTTTAATTTATTTATTAAGTCATTTTTTTATATAGGAATACAAATGGAAGGAATGAACAGACTAACGATTAAAAATATTGCGAACAAAATTTTTTCAAATAGCTTCATTGGCATGGTAAAAAGCTTTGTAGTATCAAAGGACTGGTCACATTGATTTACAGAAACACATTTACACACAATTTCTTAAAACATCATAGTCATCATAGTCCATCACCATGCACACAAACACACACATTCAGAATTATGGGCAATTTAAAAAAATACTCATCTAGAATGGAAAAATAATAATAATACTATTTCATTGTCTGTACTGCTTATCCGATCTATCCTCAGGTCACGGGGAGCCTGTGCCTATCTCAGGCGTCATCAGGCATTAAGGCAGGATACACCCTGGACGGAGTGTCAACCCATCGCAGGGCACACACACACTCATTCAATCACGCAATCACACACACTATGGGCAATTTAGAGACTCCAATCAGCCTAGTAGCATGTCTATAAAATGTGTAGAATGAAAATTGCAAGCAAATTATTAAGCTTAATTTATGAATAATATTCCTAGAGATCCTAGAGTTGAATAGATAATTTTTGCATTTTTACAGAATAAATGATTTGTTTTTCTCCACTGTACTTTAGATTAAGGGTTGCTGATGACCAGTAGATGGTAATGCTTGACCAATATGCTGCTGATAACCATTGAGTTTGCTGCAACTAATGCATGGTGCTGAAGCCATTTGGATGGAATTTTACTGTACAGTCTGTTCAGTAAGTATGTTCTTAAAACTTGTTCTAACACACACACACACACACACATTCAAATCCAAGAACATAGCAATATCTTCTTTCAGTGCCCACATCTGTAGCAGAAGTATTATGAATACAATTAACTTAATCTGTAACCTCTGGAAAAATACATTTTAAATTCCTGCTCTGGTTGTAGAAAAGGTTGAACTTAGCAGATGGGTTTAATCTAACTTTTATAAGCTAGCACTGACCGACTATTAAAGTAAATGGCAATTGACAAATATTGATATTAGTGCCAGTGTAGTAACTGCTTGTTACTATTAAACACTGAGAAGCTTGAAAAGAACATTCCTGAAATGGTATTTAACACCTTAGAGCAGTGGTTCTCAACCTTTTTTTTTCAGTGGGCCGCACAATGTCTGAGTTCAAGTCTCAAAGGCCGCATATCATTTACATATGATGTCACCAATGCAAACTAATCAGATATTAAGGTATCTAAATGATTACAATTAGATTTATTATTATTATTATTAGAGAGTATAATTCTACTTACCAATAATGGGACATATGATTGGGAGCATACCAATTTGGTGAAATTCGGCTCAAAAGGAGTAAAAGCACAATGAAGTTGCGACTAAGTTGCAATCTGTAAGACGTGCACGGAAATATGACTTGATGCGCATCATTGCAGAAAATGTGCGTTATCAAATGTATGTTGATCCAAATATGGAAAGCACTTCTGAACTTAATAATCTGAGGTTTTGTCCAGAGATATTTTGCCAAATTACTGCAACTGTAATGGGCACGCCGGCCCCAGCTACACGTTTCCGCTCTCAATCACCGGAATACTAATCACGTCACCTGCATGCAATCATCTCGGCGCCTATTTAAAGCCCCCTCTCGCTAACGTCAGCGGCGAGTATTAAGACTGTTTAGGTGCATGTGCCGTAAGTGCATGCTCCGTTTGTCAGCCAACCTGCCTTTTCTGATTTATCTGAGTTACGTTTTACCTACCTGCCCGTTTGCCTTTTTTAGTTACGCTTTTCCTGCTCCTGACTGAGTTCATTAAAGCACATTTGGATTCTCTCTCTGCCTTCTGAGTCCTGTCCTTACAGAAATACTCGCCCCGCTATAAAAAGAAAAGACTCACCTGAACATGCAAGCCCTGCATTCCGACGAGCCTCCCATGCTGGACTCGCAGCAAATCCTCGATGGACCACCTCCTGCACCAGATCTGATCACGTCCCTGGCAGCCTCGCTACGGGAAGCAGTACTGTCCGCGGTGGCCTCACCGACCTGTCCCTTGGCTAAACCAGCTGTATACTTTGGTGAGGTATCGGAATGTATGAGCTTTATTATGCAATGCCAACTCCACTTTGATGTTGTTCCCCAGCAGTTTCCCAACGATCGCGCTAAGATCGCCTTCCTGTTGTCGCTACTGTCTGGTGAGGCTCGACGCTGGGCTGAGGAGTTGTGGACATCCAAGAGCCCAGTACTCGCCTCCCTGGACAGTTTCTTGGCCCACTTCAAGGCGGTCTTCGGCAGAAGCGCTTCCACTCTTGCGGTGCATGACGAGTTGCTCACCCTACGGCAAGCCGGGAACACCATTTGTGAGTACACGCTCCGTTTCCGCACGCTAGCGGCCTCTAGTGGCTGGATGAGGCGGCGCTACTCACGGTCTATCAGCGGGGTTTACAGCCCAAGCTCAGACGGCAGACAACAATCTACACTGACCCGACCGATCTGGAGTCATTCATGCAAAAAGCGCAAGAAGTATCTCAACATCTCGCCGCGATCGCTGCTGAGGAGAACCATAAATCCGATACCTCACCCCACGCTGATCCTCCCGTGCCCGCAGCCATGCGGAAGGCTGAATACGCCTTATCTCCGGTCGAACATCAGCGTCATCTCCAGCTGGGACTCTGTGGGTACTGCAGTGAGTTCGGTCACTTTCTCCATACCTGCCCAGTCCGTCCTCCACGCCCAGCAGTGAGTACCCTCCATCTAAGTTCCATTATCACCAACCCACATTACCATGAAGCCATTTTAATTTATGACTCTCGATCTTATCCAGTTACCGTGCTCTTCGACTCTGGTGCGTCAGGGAATTTTATCTCCTCACGTGCCCTGTCCACCTGTCACCTCCCCAGACACCGAAGCTCGACACGTTATCAAATAACAGCTATCCAGTGAAAACCTCTGGGTCGTGGGCTGGTGCAGTGGATCTCTCCAGAGTTGACCCTCCGAATTGGCTGTCTCCACGAAGAGACACTCTCCCTTCCGGTGTTGGAGGAAGCTTGGGTAGACATCATCCTGGGACGCCCCTGGTTAGCGCTCCACCAACCCTACATCAGGTGGAGCACCGGGAATATTGAACAGTGGAGCGATTTCTGCTTACAGTCCTGCCTCCGAGCTCTCCCAATTCCGGTCCCTGAGCCATTGTGGGGGCAACAACCATAGAGAATCCCCAACAAAACAGCAATGTGGATGTTCCTGCTGAGTATACGAGCCACCAGGATGTCTTTAGTAAGGCCGCCGGGACAAAACTGCCACCACACTGACCTTGGGACTGTGCCATAACCCTTCTACCCGAAGCTAAGATGCCTAAAGGGCGCATCTATCCATTGTCCATCCCGGAGCAACAAGCTTCTTTTTTGTAGCCAAAAAAGATGGTGGGCTTCGGCCGTGCATAGATTACAGGAGTCTCAATTCCCAGACGGTAAAATTCGCCTACCCCCTGCGGCGCTCGAGGAACTACAGGGAGCTCGCCATTTCACCAAGCTTGATCTGAGAAGTGCTTACAACTTGATCCGCATACGGCACGGCGATGAGTGGAAGACAGCATTCATCACTCCATCCAGGCACTATGAATACCTAGTCATGCCGTATGGTCTTGCCAACGCCCCCGCAGTATTTCAAAGTTTCATGAACGAGATATTCCGGGACATGCTCCACCGGTTTGTGATTGTTTATATCGATGACATCCTTATTTATTCATCCAACCGGTCGGAGCACATCGTTCATGTTCGGCAGGTGCTCGACCGTCTCCACCATCACCGCCTCTATCTAAAGTTTGAAAAGTGCGAGTTCCACCGTCCCAGCATCCAGTTCCTAGGTTATATCATCTCAGCAGAAGGTGTTCAAATGGATCAATCCAAGGTGGAAGTGGTGAAGAACTGGCCGCAACCTCAGTCAATCAAGGAACTTCAGCGCTTCCTGTGGTTTGCGAACTTTTACCGTCGGTTTATCGCCAACTTCAGCACGCACACCGCACCCCTCACCTCCCTCTTACGCGGCAACCCCAAGTCACTATGCTGGATGGCTCCAGCGATTGAGGCCTTCAAGAAGTTAAAAGCCGCTTTCTGCTCAGCACCTACCCTCGTGCACCCAGATCCCCAGCGACCATTTGTGGTAGAGGTGGACGCGTCAGCCTCAGGCGTAGGGGCGGTGCTATTACAAAGAGGAGGTGAACCGCCTGCGCTCCGCCCATGCGCGTACTTCTCCAGGAAGTTATCCCCGGCGGAGCAAAATTACGACATCGGCAATAGGGAACTACTTGCCATTAAGCTGGCCCTAGAAGTGTGACGGCATTGGCTGGAGGGAGCTAACCACTTGTTCGAGGTTGTCACGGATCACAAGAACCTTTAGTACCTCAAAGAAGCAAAATGCTCTTTGAGAAAAGGATTCTCTCTCTGCCTTCTGAGTCCTGTCCTTACAGCAACTGAGGAAGACTGCTGCACAGTATGGCTGTTTCCTCTTGCCTGCGGAACACACGATTGTAATTGCGCGTGTTAACTGTGTAATTGCATCAGTTCATAGCTGCGTCAGTACAGCGCATGTCTGAAAACAGTACTAAGTCATGTTTTGCAAAGGGGTCAAATACTTATTTCACTCAATAAAATGCAAATCAATGTATAACTTTTTTGAAATGTGTTTTTCTGGATTTTTTTGTTGTTATTCTGACTCTCACTGTTCAAATAAACCTACCATTAAAATTACAGACTGATCATTTCTTTGTCAGTGGGCAAACGTACAAAATCAGCAGGGGACCAAATCATTTTTTCCCTCACTGTATCTGTAAGATGTCTTTTAACCTTGCAGATTGTCAAGCATGTGTAAATAGACAAGCATTGTGCCTTTTTTCACCATCGTCTTCATGAATTTCTATATAATTTCTAGATTCAGTATGTTCAATGTGTCTGTTTTGACAGAATGAAGAAAATGAGAAAGGCTGCAATCTTCTAATATTGAGTTTAGATGGACTAACCTTCTAATTGTGGTTCATTTTAGTTCCACACAGTATAGTTAATTAACTGAATGTTATTGGGTAATATTAATAATATAATACTAACAATTAATTGTGCTATCATTCCAATAAAAGGAAAATAGAAAATACTCTGAAGATTTATTAGTAACTACAATTTACTATTAAGCAAACCTTAATATTAGTTATATTGTATGCAAAATATAATATTAGTATTTAATGCAAAGGACTTCTTATATTAATGGTAAGTGGAAAATGGTGAATTTGGTCAAATGTATTAGTATCTCCTATTCTAAGATTACAACAAACCAATTAGGTTCCATAATTTTGTATTTGGCTTAACGTAAACTTATTATAAGAAATACTAGAGACAATTGATGATATTCAAGATATTTTCACTGGCAAAGAAAGAGACTTATTATTAGTAGTAGTAGTAGAATGTAAGTTGGTCAGCTTTTTCTTCAGACCCAAATTAAATTTGTGCATTGGTGCTTTTATATACTTGCTAATACACTTATCTTTTTCTCTTTCAGGCATTCAGTCTTTGTTTAGAGAAAGGTGACACTAGGGTGACGTACCAGTGTAAACAACAGAACAGACTGTCTGAGAGGGTTAAACTTATATAATTTACCATCACTTTCTGGATTTTATTTTCACAAATCCCCTATACTACTGAAAGTGATTACATGAAAAAGTAGGAAACATTATTTAATAGTAATGTTATTTTTTATGTTCTCAACGTATATGAGCACCTCAGCTGTGATTGGCTCCCAGGTCCTTTTGACATCATGGGTTTGGCATAAGTACGTATGGTACATGCATCATTACTCTGGTTAAATATCCCATTTACCTGCTCTACATTTTACACTTTGTCACTACCACTGGGCAGAGAACGCTCCACATCTGCTACCTGAAGACACCTGAGGTGAGTAATGACTTTATTTTCTCCCTAGTCACATTATGTAGAATATCTATGACATTATGTAGAATCACCAGCCTGAAAAATGATATGAAGTGTATCAATAATAATAATTTAAATATTATTATAATGTAAAGTGTACTGAATATAAATAAAAACTAAATAAAATAAATAAAAAATATGGCATTATCTATGTAATAAGTAATTGCTTTAAATATACAAAGTATAATAAAGTATATATTTAAATACTTTTACATATATATTTGTTATAAATATATATATATTTATGTTTATATAATTATAAGTTTTAGTTATAATAGATTTAGTAATTATAGTTATTTGTTAATTGTTTAAGTTGAATTGAATGTTTATAATATTTTTTCCATAAATAATTTATAGGGACCAAGTATCTGTCTATCTGCCTGTCTGTCTGTCTGTCTAATCCATTGTGTAACTGCAGGGCTCTTTATTGATTAGATTTCCTACACAGAAGACACAAATTAGTCACTTACTATCAAAATACAATATTTGTATAATATATATTCCTTTTTTTTTATTTTGATTATAAGCACCACAATGGACTGGAAGCTGGTACTGACTGTTTTGTGTATGACTGGTAAGTCTTCTCATTTTGATTTTTTCAACTGAGAATCTGAATTCTACAGTCACTTACGTCATCCTGCTCAAATGTAATGCACATATTCAATGAATCTGCTGCTTGCTCACTTCAGAAGCTGTTCAGGATATGAATTTAAAGTTACAGTTGTGCAAAAAAGTTCTCAAAATTTTCATATTAGCACTACACTGAAATCTGATTTGTCCCCCTTATTTTAATATATTATGCTACTTTTTTAATCAAAATGCATAAATATTATAAAACAGTGGAATTTGAACTATCAAATAGATCAAATACTCTAGTCAAATATATTGTGAACCAAACAATGTGCTGGAGCTGAGCATCAAAGAGTCTGTACTGTTGTGTTTCAACACAATACCACTTGGCAGCAGATGTAAGCAGTTGCAAAGTGTGTATTCAGAGCTCAAACTCAACAATACAGGGGTGTAGTTTGTCTGAAACAGAGCTGTCTCAGTTATAGCTGAATCTGACGTCAAACTAAGGACAAGTTTCTATCATGGCTTTGGCTCAAGTGAAGAGCATTGTTAAATTCAGTGCTACTGTCTGACTCTGACATGACCACAATATGTAACATTCTATTTTTATTACAAATGTGGCTGTAAATACATTTAGAAAATGTAATATAATACCAGACCAATAGGAAATACATTAAATCACACTATTTACAAATAATGCCATTTTAAAACCATGTACTCTGGCAGTCACTGCAAGTAATCAGTGCTGCACATTTTAAGAATATTGAATTTCAATACAAATGTATGGTACATATGGAAATCATAATTCAAATGAAACCTCTAAATCAACAGTGACAAACACCTCTACAACAAACACAACTTCAGTAGCTGCAGTATTCAACTTGGTCTTCAGCATCAATGAGACCTTTGATCCAGCACTGGCCAATTCCAGCTCTCCAGAGTTTGCAGCAAAAGCTACAAATGTCCTTAATGCGGTAAGGCTTCAGTATTTTTTTTTAAACTTTATCTAAACCTAAGAAGTGACCCAACAAATATGTCAGTGTTTATAATCAAATAAAGTTATGAATACTTTTTTTTTCAGTTTGAACCAATATGCAGAACAATCTTCAGTAATTTAATCCGGATGAACATTCATGGATTTAGGTGAGAAATTATATATGAAATCATTGCTCTGAAAGCTGTTTTTTGTACTTTCAATGATTTAGAACTTCACCCTGTTTTTAACTCTGCTTGTGTTTCAGCAAGGGTTCAATTGTGACAAATTCCAGCCTTGAATTTAGTGCCAACGGCACCATCCCAACTAATTCTACACTACAAAACATCCTTGTTAATGTGACTAAATCCAACTCAAGCTTAAACATTATTCCAAGTTCTATAAATGTAACCCAGATTCCTGGTCAGTATTCACTTTTAATGCTATTGTGTTTTAATAAATGATTGGTACATGTGATAAATATTCTTACTGCAATTTAACCTCACACCCTACAGTGACCACAAACTCTACAACAAACATGACCCCAAGCATGTCCATGAATACAACTTCAACAAACTCAACTTTAACAAATTCAACTTCAACAAATTCACCTTCAACAAATTCAACTTCAACAAACTCAACTTCAACAAATTCACCTTCAACAAATTCAACTTCAACAAATTCAACTTCAACAAACTCAACTTTAACAAACACCTCTTCAACCCTAAGCATGGCAACAAACACCTCTACAACAAAAACTTCTTCAGTAGCTGCAGTATTCAACTTGGTCTTTAGCATCAATGAGACCTTTGATCCAGCACTGGCCAATTCCAGCTCTCCAGAGTTTGCAGCAAAATCTACAAGTATCCGTAATAGGGTAAGCCTTTAGTGGTAATGCTACCAGGTGCAATTTAATTTATTCTTCTGAAAAAGAGGATTTTTGCCACAAAGAAAATAGCTTTTTATAAAAACAATTAGATGTTCTGGATATATTTGTGTTATTTGAATACTATGGCCATAATGACCACTGCCTTGACGTGGCATAGTTCTGTTTGAATCTGGACTTTTCTATAAGTTTATTTAGTTTTTCTGGTGTTTTTTAAAAACTCTATCTAAACCTAAAAGTGACAGAAAACCCCAAAACAAATCAGACAATGCCCCTGAGATCAGTGTTTATAATCAAATAAATATATTAATTCTTATATTTTCAGTTTGAACCAATTTACAGACAAAACTGCAGTAACTTCCTCCAGATGATTATTCATGGTTACAGGTGAGAAATTATATATGAAATCATTGCTCTGAAAGCTGTTTTTTGTACTTTCAATGATTTAGAACTTCACCCTGTTTTTAACTCTGCTTGTGTTTCAGCAAGGGTTCAATTGTGACAAATTCCAGCCTTGAATTTAGTGCCAACGGCACCATCCCAACTAATTCTACACTACAAAACATCCTTGTTAATGTGACTAAATCCAACTCAAGCTTAAACATTATTCCAAGTTCTATAAATGTAACCCAGATTCCTGGTCAGTATTCACTTTTAATGCTATTGTGTTTTAATAAATGATTGGTACATGTGATAAATATTCTTACTGCAATTTAACCTCACACCCTACAGTGACCACAAACTCTACAACAAACATGACCCCAAGCATGTCCATGAATACAACTTCAACAAACTCAACTTTAACAAATTCATCTTCAACAAATTCAACTTCAACAAATTCATCAACAAATTCAACTTTAACAAATTCAACTTTAACAAATTCACCTTCAACAAATTCAACTTCAACAAATTCAACTTCAACAAATTCAACTTTAACAAACTCAACTTTAACAAATTCACCTTCAACAAATTCATCTTCAACAAATTCAACTTTAACAAATTCAACTTTAACAAATTCAACTTCAACAAATTCAACTTCAACAAATTCATCTTCAACAAATTCAACTTTAACAAATTCAACTTTAACAAATTCATCTTCAACAAATTCAACTTCAACAAATTCATCTTCAACAAATTCAACTTTAACAAATTCAACTTTAACAAATTCAACTTCAACAAATTCATCTTCAACAAATTCAACTTTAACAAATTCAACTTTAACAAATTCATCTTCAACAAATTCATCTTCAACAAATTCAACTTTAACAAATTCAACTTTAACAAATTCACCTTCAACAAATTCAACTTTAACAAACTCAACTTTAACAAATTCACCTTCAACAAATTCAACTTCAACAAATTCAACTTTAACAAACTCAACTTTAACAAATTCACCTTCAAAAAATTCATCTTCAACAAATTCAACTTCAACAAACTCAACTTTAACAAATTCATCTTCAACAAATTCATCTTCAACAAATTCATCTTCAACAAATTCAACTTCAACAAATTCAACTTCAACAAACTCAACTTTAACAAATTCACCTTCAACAAATTCAACTTTAACAAACTCAACTTTCACAAATTCAACTTCAACGAATTCAACTTTAACAAACACCTCTTCAACCCTAAGTATGGCAACAAACACCTCTACAACAAACACTTCTTCAACCCCGAGCACAAATTCAACTTCAACAAACACAACTTCAACGAATTCAACTTTAACAAACACCTCTTCAACCCTAAGCATGGCAACAAACACCTCTACAACAAAAACTTCTTCAGTAGCTGCAGTATTCAACTTGGTCTTTAGCATCAATGAGACCTTTGATCCAGCACTGGCCAATTCCAGCTCTCCAGAGTTTGCAGCAAAATCTACAATTATCCGTAATAGGGTAAGCCTTTAGTGGTAATGCTACCAGGTGCAATTTAATTTATTCTTCTGAAAAAGAGGATTTTTGCCACAAAGAAAATAGCTTTTTATAAAAACAATTAGATGTTCTGGATATATTTGTGTTATTTGAATACTATGGCCATAATGACCACTGCCTTGACGTGGCATAGTTCTGTTTGAATCTGGACTTTTCTATAAGTTTATTTAATTTTTCTGGTGTTTTTTAAAAACTCTATCTAAACCTAAAAGTGACAGAAAACCCCAAAACAAAACAGACAATGCCCCTGAGATCAGTGTTTATAATCAAATAAATATATTAATTCTTTTATTTTCAGTTTGAACCAATTTACAGACAAAACTGCAGTAACTTCCTCCAGATGATTATTCATGGTTACAGGTGAGAAATTATATATGAAATCATTGCTCTGAAAGCTGTTTTTTGTACTTTCAATGATTTAGAACTTCACCCTGTTTTTAACTCTGCTTGTGTTTCAGCAAGGGTTCAATTGTGACAAATTCCAGCCTTGAATTTAGTGCCAACGGCACCATCCCAACTAATTCTACACTACAAAACATCCTTGTTAATGCGACTAAATCCAACTCAAGCTTAAACATTATTCCAAGTTCTATAAATGTAACCCAGATTCCTGGTCAGTATTCACTTTTAATGCTATTGTGTTTTAATAAATGATTGGTACATGTGATAAATATTCTTACTGCAATTTAACCTCACACCCTACAGTGACCACAAACTCTACAACAAACATGACCCCAAGCATGTCCATGAATACAACTTCAACAAACTCAACTTTAACAAATTCACCTTCAACAAATTCACCTTCAACAAATTCAACTTCAACAAACTCAACTTCAACAAACTCAACTTTAACAAATTCAACTTTAACAAACTCAACTTTAACAAATTCACCTTCAACAAATTCATCTTCAACAAATTCAACTTTAACAAATTCAACTTCAACAAATTCAACTTTAACAAATTCATCTTCAACAAATTCATCTTCAACAAATTCACCTTCAACAAATTCATCTTCAACAAATTCAACTTCAACAAATTCAACTTCAACAAACTCAACTTTAACAAATTCATCTTCAACAAATTCATCTTCAACAAATTCATCTTCAACAAATTCAACTTCAACAAATTCAAATTCAACAAACTCAACTTTAACAAATTCACCTTCAACAAATTCAACTTTAACAAACTCAACTTTAACAAATTCAGCTTTCACAAATTCAACTTCAACGAATTCAACTTTAACAAACACCTCTTCAACCCTAAGTATGGCAACAAACACCTCTACAACAAACACTTCTTCAGTAGCTGCAGTATTCAACTTGGTCTTTAGCATCAATGAGACCTTTGATCCAGCACTGGCCAATTCCAGCTCTCCAGAGTTTGCAGCAAAATCTACAAGTATCCGTAATAGGGTAAGCCTTTAGTGGTAATGCTACCAGGTGCAATTTAATTTATTCTTCTGAAAAAGAGGATTTTTGCCACAAAGAAAATAGCTTTTCATAAAAACAGTTAGATGTTCTGGATATATTTGTGTTATTTGAATACTATGGCCATAATGACCACTGCCTTGACGTGGCATAGTTCTGTTTGAATCTGGACTTTTCTATAAGTTTATTTAGTTTTTCTAGTGTTTTTTTAAAAACTCTATCTAAACCTAAAAGTGACAGAAAACCCCAAAACAAAACAGACAATGCCCCTGAGATCAGTGTTTATAATCAAATAAATATATTAATTCTTATATTTTCAGTTTGAACCATTTTACAGACAAAACTGCAGTAACTTCCTCCAGATGATTATTCATGGTTACAGGTGAGAAATTATATATGAAATCATTGCTCTGAAAGCTGTTTTTTGTACTTTCAATGATTTAGAACTTCACCCTGTTTTTAACTCTGCTTGTGTTTCAGCAAGGGTTCAATTGTGACAAATTCCAGCCTTGAATTTAGTGCCAACGACACCATCCCAACTAATTCTACACTACAAAACATCCTTGTTAATGCGACTAAATCCAACTCAAACTTGAACATTATTCTAAATTCTATAAGTGTCATCCAGGTTCCTGGTCAGTATTCACTTTTAATGCCATTGTGTTTTAATGAATGATTGGTTCATTTGATAGATATTCTAACTGCCATTTATCCTCACACTCAACAGTGACCAACTACTGGACAACAAACACATCTTTAACCATGAGCACAACAAACATACCTCCAACACCAGAAAACGCATCTGCAGTTTTCAACCTGACCTTCAGCATCAGTGAAACCTTTGATTCAGCACTGGCCAGTACCTGCTCCCCACAGTTTGGAGCAAAGGCTGCAAATATCCGTAATCAGGTACGTTTTATTGATCATGCTTCCATTTACAATTCATTTGATTTGAGTCATTTTGACACTTGAGCAATTTGCTGCCATATAAGAAAACCTGAAAAACACATAATGGTTCAAATGTTGGTTTCTTAAAAGAAGGAATACAGAACTTTTAGCACTTGTCTGATTTTTCAGTTCAGTTTTATTCCTTTATACGAATACTGCAACATTGAATTCAATGTTTAAGCCATAGTGCATGTATGAATTTGAACATTTTTAGGTTATTATGTATTATTTATTTATTGTCTTTAACTCTATCAGGTACTAAATGTGACAGACTAGTTTATCAGTATGTTTGACATTGCTGTTGATACACAACTGATTCATTTCTTATTTCTTTTAGGTTGAACCATTGTACAAGAAAGCCTTTAAAAACTTCATTCTCATGCAAATTCTACGATTTAAGTAAGAAGGGTGATATTTTATGAAAATTTGTTTCTTGTTAAATTTAGTTATTGTCATTGTTGATAACTGACTGAATTTGAACCTGTATCTCTACATTTGTGCCCTTTCAGGAATGGGTCTATTATTGCAGAAAGCAAGCTTTATATGGATCCTAGTGGTTCAAATGTTACTGCAACCCAAGTGAAAGACGTCTTTCTCAATGGAATCGCCATCTTCAACTTTAATGTTGATCCAGCCTCCATCAGGGTTACCCAGATTGGTCAGTACAGATTTACAGATTTTACTGTTACTTATAAATTTCTGCTTATTAATTAGAAATAAGCCTAAATAATTAAAAATTAAATATATATTGAAGTGCATTAAATTGTACATATATATTTACATTTTGCAGGTAACTCAATGCCACCAGTGATTGCCAGCTCAGTCTCCATGATTTGCATGTCTCTTCTATCACTTCTACTTTCTTTGACATTGCACTTCTAGCTCTAGACCTGATTAGAAAACATACACAATAAATTAAGAGTTTATCTATTAACTATTAACAATCTAATATATTCTACTGAAGTAAAGAATTTTTTTATTTTTAGCAGAAACATTAATATGAATGCTATTTTGCTATTTTTAAAGAAATATTTAAGATAAAGGGAATATGGGAGAATGCATTTCAATCTTAAAATCTATGTAGATTTATATGAGAAATACAATTATGGTTAATTGCTGAAACTAGGGATTTAATGAGGGTGATTTACCTGAACATTTCTCTGCATCTGAACAGCCTGTACAATGATTGTCATTTATTACATTTAAATCAATTAGAATATTCTTTAAACAATTGTGTAGTTAACAGTATATGTTTATAACTGTTATACACTCATATGTAAACCTACATATAACTTCTTTATATCAGTGTACAAATATTATAAACAGCATATTAAATAAAGCTCGACATTTGGCTTCCTAAGTTCTCCTAAGTCTCTTCTTCTTCTATCCAAAACACTGTAGGATCTCCATGGGTTACAATTTTTGCCATAGAAGCATAAAATGTGGAAAAACTGTAGCTGTATATGTGAACAGGGTGCTTTCGAAATTTAGGAATGATTGTTATTACACTTGTCAAGTTGCAACAGCATAACATCCATAGCAACCAACTGGGTTAGCATAGCCACCACCTAACAACACCATAGCAACCATCTCATAGTAACACCCTAGCAACACCAATACAACCCACTGGATTAGCATAGCAACCACCTAACAACACCACAGAAACCAACTGGGTTACCATAGCAACACTCTAGCAACCAACTGGGTTTAGTGTGACCAGTATACAAAAAAAACAAAAGTCAAGAAAGGAAAATATTTTTCAAGGCACTGTCCCTCCCTCATGGACAACATGAAAGTAATAGATAACAAAGTCAGCTTAATGAGGGAGGCCAAATCAACTGGAGTGAGAACTGGAGTGATGCAGCTGAGGTTGAGGAACTGAGAGGAACTGTCAGAACTCCATGGTGATACTTGCTGACACTTTTTTGAGGAAGTGTTTTCCAGTGTTTCCACAAAAATAAATAAAATAAAAAGATAAAACTAATTAATTAAGGTTTAGGTATATATATATACATATATATATATATATATATATATATATATATATATATATATATATATATATATATTTCAGCAGCCATCCCCTTATTTTGTCTTTATTGCTTGGTAACTTCAATGTTTTACTTTCTATTTTGGGTGTTTATCTACTCCGAAATTAAACCCCAGCTCATACAAAAACTTCAGTATGACAAAGGGCTGTGGCCTTCAGCTTGTGCTTGGGTGGTTCTGAAACCTGTACTGCTAGTTAAGCTACCTTTGTTATTAACATAAATGCAGTTTATTTTTACTTTCACTGTAAAAATGTTGCAGTGGGACACGTCAATGTCCACGTCAAAACTCGCTATGTTCATCTTCTTTGTCAGATCTAATGTCATTAATAGGCTCTGACAGAAAACAAGCTACACATTCATTTGACAGATGTTGCCAATACAGAAATAGATAGTGAAGGCCTACAGACTGTTGTATTGTCTATGCTCAGTGTTTCTGCATAGTAACATCTACCAGTGTTTTACTCGCCTACAAACTGGGTGGTCTGATATAAAATGTATGCATTCTGTCATTTAACACATCAATATATAAAGTCCATATAAAGTCTCTTTTTTTTATCTATCTCAAACTGGAATGTCTTCTGTCTACAGCAAAACACATACATTGTTCTTGCTGTTCTAATAGTTTTGGAACAGTTAGTGTTTTTCCTCACTATGTGAACATGACAAAATAAATCTTAGATTATTAAATCTATTTCCAAATTTTTTTTTATTTCTCTTGTTCTTTTGTTGATAGAGTTGCTTATTATTATGAATAAATGCTTGAGAAGTTCAAGCTTTGTTTTTATTGTATAACCAAGTATGAACAAATAGGCCAACCACAAAAGGTGTGTCAGTAACAAATGCATGCTTTGTGCCGTGCCCTTCTGTTATTCTGTGGGCATGTCTCAACAGACGTGTCATCAAGAAATGTCTGAAGTCAGAGAACAAAATATTGAATGCTGAGACTACTGATGAAATATAATAGTCAAAAACATCTTCTATACCAGTTCTTTGGATCAAAGGATGACTTCACAGCAGCCACAAACAAGCCACACAGGATTGTTATGTGGAGAATCATTCTCTCACAATGTTCGTGGATCAGTCAGAATTGTAATAGATCTTTTTTTAGAGAAAACCACAGCCTCAAACAGGTCACTGAGGTCAACAAGTAGGATATATTATTAGGGAGTAAATAATAATAAAGGAGAAAGAATGTAGGGTATCTGAGAGCTATAAGATTTGTAAAGTTGAGTATTTCCTGTTCTCACAACTACCAGTGTTTTTTGTATGTCTTTCCTGATATCTAGGCAAAACTGGCAATAGTACAGAGATCTGATAACATCTAATAACCCTGGACAAGTATGGTATCCATGGCAACAGATAAAATATGACTGTGCCTTTTACCAAACACTCAATACGGACCTGTTCTGTGGTGTCTTTGGGTTATTTAAGTCTGCCATTCCTCATTAAAATTTCATCTGCCAGCTCAATAGTATTTTTTTTTTTTAATGTCATTATGTGTGACATTTTAATCTGAGGCAGAATAGTGCTCTCTGTATATGTGAGAATCAAATCAAATCAAATGTACAGGTACAGTAGTCATTTGATTTAAATTAGACTTAACTAGACTTATATGAACTTCAGGCACGGTGGATTTAAGTGTTTCGGCTCTGAGATACTGTACCGTGACGAATGACTGCCTCCTGTGGTCTCATGTCTGAAAAGCTGCATTTGAACAGTGAAGAGATGATAGTTGATGGGTGGTTCTCTTTTCTGCATAAAAGAAAGCACCAGAAGGTGACTCTATTCAGCATTCCTCATCACAAAGAAAAGAGTTGCGTGTAGCCAGGCATTAAACCAATTCATAACAAAACAAGTGTATATCACCTGACGGGTAAGAGTTCACAGTGCAGTAAATAAGCTTTACCATTTATTTGAAGGTAAAAACAGTAGTATTTAATTCCCTTAAAACATTTCCTTGAAGAAAATATCTGCTGGACAACATTCTTGTGTTGTCTGAATAATTTACTACATTTTTTAATTCATTAATTCATCTTCAGGAACCGGTTTACATACAGTACAGGATGGTGGTGGCACTAGGTGGTGTACTGCAGAACACCACACACACACACACACACACACTCGAACTTTTCCACATTTTGTATTATATCTCGTAAATTTCCATGAAAAAATACCCCATAATAATAAAAAAAATGGTAATAATGAATATAGTTTCCGATTAATTTTTATAAGATTAAAAAACATAAAGGATTATATAAGCATTTACTCCTGTAGTGAGGATTAGGTCCTGAATTTATTGCTTTAATCTGCCCTCTAGTGGAGCAACAGAGACTAGCTCATGTATTATTTGTGAGTTAGTTCATTCATTTATTAATGGGTTATTTAAGCGGTTTATTTAAATGTTTAAGATGCCTTTATTATACAGTGAAACCTCGACTAACGAGTGAATCAACTTACGAGTTTTCCGAGTAACGAGCGCGCGAGCTTACTCCACCCGTCACTCGGTCGCCCAGCGAGTGGTCAGTCCACGTGGTGATCTCTCCAGGTCGTGCGTTGGCGCTGTGTAAAGACACTTCATCACTCATTTTCCAAACATTTTGAAAGGGAGGAAGAAACAAACCTCCTTGGACAGGTTTTTATTGAAACGCGCTACAAGAGAAAGCGAGGAAAGTGTGGAGAAAAAGGCAAAAGTCAGAGAAGATGATTAAGTGAAGTGAAAAAAATAAAAAAGTAGCAATTAAGTTTAGCAATAAAGTGTAGGATAGTGTGTAAGTTAAATTTAATTAATTGTAGCATTAAGTGTGTATTGAGTAAGTTAGGTTAAGCGATAGGGCAAGAAATGAAAAACTCCGCCTCCCTCCTCCGCCAATCTCCTCCCCCTCCGCCAGCATCTTCATCTGATCTTCAACGTAAAGACACTTAATAAAACCAGTTTATTTCTTTACATTCCCTTTTATTATGTATTATTATTTTTTATACATTATTTGTTATTTATGTACATTTTTCTTATTTAAAAACATGTAACAAAAAATGGGTGTGGTTTTTTGGGGGCTGGAACAGATCAATAGCATTTCAGTTCATTTTAATGGAGAAATTTGATTTGATATACGAGCAAATTGAGTTACGAGCTCGGTCACAGAACCAGTTAAACTCGTAAGTCAAGGTATTACTGTATACTGGTTTATTTTACTGTCATTTGGGAGTTTATTATATACCTTTGATCTCTGATACACATCTGCCTGTGTTTAGTCTGAAATATTGTTTATGTGATGAATATACAGGGTGGGGCACAAAAACTTCCTTTTTTTGAAGGCGAATGAAAGAAAAATTGTTGCTGATAAACAAAATTTATTTTTTGATAATGAAAGAACCGTTATTCGGCAGGAAATAGCGCGAATTCCGGTGGACATGTTGGAACGTGTAGAGGGAAACGTCGGAAATCGGGTGCATCAGTGCATAGAGAACGGTTCTTTGTGGCACCGGCACCATCCTGTTGGAACCAGACATTTCCTAGGTTCATTTCTTTATGAGCCAGTTCGAAAAAGTTTTGAATCATGTCCACATACCGCTGTGAATTGACAGTAACTGCTCGATTGTCCTCCTCAAAAAAAGGAAAAGGAAGTTTCTGTGCCCCACCCAGTTTTGAGGGCAATGTTCCCCGGACGACCCATCTCGATTCGAGGGGACATCCCGCGGGCGGCGCGCTCACCCGATCTAACGCCCTGTGAATTTTTTTTATGGGGATACCTCAAGACAGAGGTTTTTAAACATCACTCCACAAACCTGCTTCAGTTGCAGAATGTTATTCGGCAGGAAATAGCCCGAATTCCAGTGGACATGTTGGAACGTGTAGAGGGAAACATCAGAAATCGGATGCATCAGTGCATAGAGAACGGTGACCACCACCTTCAAGATATTTTGTTTAAAACAGCATCATTTGAAATTTGAAATTATGTTCTTTCATTATCAAAAAATAAAGTTTGTTTATCAGCCACAATTTTTCTTTTATTCACCTTCAGAAACAGGACGTTTTTGCACCCCGCCCTGTATATTCACTGCTCAAAAAAATTAAAGGGACACTTTTTAATCAGAGTATAGCATGAAGTCAGTGAAACTCCTGGGATATTGATTTGGTCAGTTAAGTAGCAGAGGGGGTTGTTAATCAGTTTCAGATGCTTTGGTGTTAATGAAATTAACAGCAGGTGCACGAGATGGGCAACAATGAGATGACCCCCAAAACAGGAATGGTTTTACAGGTGAAGGCCACTGACATTTTTACCCTACTCATCTTTTCTGACTTTCACTAGTTTTGCATTTGGCTAGGGTCAGTTTCACTACTGGTAGCATGAGGCTATACCTGGACCCTACAGAAGTTGCACAGGCAGTCCAACTCCTCCAGGATGCACATCAATACGTGCCATTGCCAGAAGGTTAGCTGTGTCTCCCAGCACAGTCTCAAGAGCATGGAGGAGATTCCAGGAGACAGGCAGTTACTCTAGGAGAGCTGCACAGGGCCCTAGAATGTCCTTAACCCATCAGCAGGACAGGTATCAGGTATCCTTAGTGCAAGGAGGAACAGGATGAACACTGCCATAGCCCTACAAAATGACCCCCAGCAAGCCACTGGTGTGAATGTCTTTGACCAAACAATTGGAAACAGACTTCATGAGGGTAGCCTGAGGGCCCACCATCCTCTGGTAGGCCCTTGCTCACTGCCCGGCAACATGGAGCTCGATTGGCATTTGCCATTGAACAACAGAACTGGTAGGTCCGCCACTGGTGCCCTGTGCTTTTCACAGATGAGAGCAGGTTTACTCTGAGCACACGTGACAGACGTGAAAGGTCTGGAGAAGCCGAGGAGAACGTCATGCTACCTCTACAGGCTAGACAATGGCACCCTGACTGCCATTAGGAATTGGGGATGAAATCTTTGGACCCATTGTCAGACCCTACACTGGTGCAGTGGGTCCTGGGTTTCTCCTGGTGCAATAACGTTGTCAGGCATGCATACAAGCATGTGGGAACCTGGTACTGAGTACCATTTTGAGTTGCTGCAATGAAATGTCTGCAAAATGGATTAGCCTGCCGCATCAGTTTTTCACTTTTATTTTCGTGGTGACTTTGAATTCAGCCCTCTATAGGTTGATAATTTTCCTTTCCATCAAATGATGTGGCATCCTTTCATTCCTAACACATTACCCAGTACTGATATTATCCGTATCAGTATTAGATATCCAGCATGATATTATTCCCCGCTGAGATCTGTTCCTTTAATTTTTTTGAGCAATGTAGTAAGGGAGGTGGTATAAGCAGCTCAATTAGGAAAACAGATATAGAGTGATATAGAGTATGTAGTTTAGTTTAGCAAAAGCAAAATAATTAACACCGCCTTTCCAATACTTTCAGAGGGGACTGGTATATGTTTGCACTATATATTATTATAATGCCTTATCAGACTTTTATCACTGAATTTCATTTAGCAGAGGTCAATAAATGAATCTAAATAGTTAGCCAGAGGTAATGTGACAGTTTGTGAAGCTACTGTATAGCTAATTCTATTCTTCAGTTAGTATAGCATTTACCTGATCTTACCAGCATTACTTGATCAGAAATTGAAAACAATACTAAAACAATGAAATGAACTTTTTTCGCACTGTCATCAGCTAAAAACTTTCCCTGATAAATTAACATTTTTTAATCAGCTCTGAGGTGAACACAGGGAGCTGAAGCTAGAATGCACAGATCTGTTTATTTATTTATATGAATATGTGTCGGAATACATACATTAAAGTAGCCATTTAGTTTGTCAGAATAGGGTAACCATGGAGAATCACCATTCGCACTGCTCAATTGACACACTCATGTAGGTCTCTCCTTTACAACACCTGGAGGTTTTGTCCATTTCTGTTCACAGAGGAGACTCAGGAACTTGTTAATTCCCTTGTCATATTGACCCTGGACTACTGCAGCTCAGTCTTGGCAGGTCTCCCAGGAAGAGCATCATCAGAGTTCTAATGTTAAGTTCTATGGTGTTAAAAGCTGCACTCAAGTCAAACACCAGCAAGGAGACACAACCCTGATCAGAGGCCAGTAACAGGTCATTTACCACTTTAACCAATGCTGTCTCTGTGCTATGATGAGGCCTATATCATGACTAATACACTTCAGGAGTGTTATTCCTATGTAGGTCTGAACATAACTGATGTGCTACAACCTTTTCTAGGATCATGGTTATAAAGGGGAGGTTTGATATTCACTATAGTTGGACAGTTGACAGGGGTTGAGGTCAGGTTTTTAATCAGTGAATTGATAACTGCTAGCTTAAAGGATTTAGGTACATAGCCAGTGCTAAGGTGAAAGATGATTATTTTAGATGTTTTGAGTTATTATCTGTTTGAAGAAATGTATATGTAAGGGACCTAGTGCACAAGCTGATGATTTTATGAGGACATTTGTGAAATTAGTTCTGTCTCTTGAAAGGGAGTAAACCACTCCAACCACTGATCTGATTGTTTTGTGACATTGTTCTCAGAGCAACTTTCCAGTTACCACTTAAAAGGCACCATGAATACAGTAACAATCTACTGCCTATGTAGAAGTCTTTTTTACCCCATAGATCATTATTCTAAACAAGACCACACATCATAAATTACAGCACATATCTTTTTATTATTAATCGTAGTAATTAATATCAGCCTTGTTTTAAGTAGTGTTTAAGTATAAGTTTAAGTAGTAATACTGTGTTCTTAGTGCTTTGTAAGTGATAATTTGCAAGTTATAATGATGTAATTTCTCAACATGTGAAGTCATAAAAAAACAACGTTGGATGCCTGTATAAAAGGCTGCTGTATATCTCATGGCATTGTCATGTCTGGTTTACTTTCTGGCTTTCCCTTTTAGTTACACTGATGCAAGTATTGCTGGAGTTCCTGCTTTCTGTCTGCATTAATAACTGATAACTAATAATCTGAACAGATGTGTGGAGTTGCTAACTCTTAAAGAAATGTTATCAGTTGTACATAATAGAAAAAAGGGGATGCAGGCTGATGGTTTTGTGCAGCATTCTCCTACCATCACGATGAAGGATTCTCCTTTCCAGTGCCAGACACAACATAAGTAATGAAGTGAATCATCTTAATGAAACACTGACTCAATAACATTTATGCTCTATTCACTCCGTAAAATGATTACACAGTGTTACAGCAGAAATACAAGATTACACCAACCTGGCCACACCTACCTAAACATTATGTCATACTAGGTACCACTGAATGAAACTGCTGTCTCATAAATACAAGGTGTCAAGTAAGTTAAGCACATCATAAACAATGACAAGGCTACACTTAGCATGAAGAATAAATATAAACAAAGATACATAGATACAAGAGTAATCCCTAAAATCTACCCAATAGACATTACAGGGCAATTTACACAGTAAGTTTGAACTAATATAAACTTTCTAAAGAGATTTAAAAAAAAATATATAGTGTTTCTTTATAACTGTTTGAATTTAAATAGGCTTTATTTGTTATCATCTTGATCATCAGTAGAGCTATAAACACCCTGTGGACTATATTAATCCCAGGGTTTGTAATGCTAAAAGTACACATGTGAGAAGGAGGGTCAATGTAGTAAAGAAGGCTGTACTTGGAGAGCTGCTAGATGAGCCACCTTGTCCTAAAGACACAAAAATATTTATTTTGTTATGTAGACATCTTGTTCAGTTAGAAGTGAAACAAAAAGCAACGATAGCAGAACATTCACTTACCAGCTACAACAGATCCATTTATTAGAAGCAAGCTGGTAGAGTTACTTTCCCAGGCAGAAATCAGAGTATTTTCTATTTCCGTATCGGTAGGAATTGTTTCAATAAAGAACAATGTTGCATTGACTTTCACAGATCCTCTCCTGTTGAGGGAAGACAGCGTTGGCTGATGTGATGCTTCTTTATAAATGTTATGAACATTGATTTCTATTTCTACATTTTCAATATGAATAAAAATGTTACTCACTCAAGCCTGTTGACTTTGCAATGGCTGTAGTGTTTGCTGTATTTGATTTTAAATATTATATTAAGCTGATTGAAGAAAGAAATTTTTTGGTAAATTAATTTTACACAGTTACACAAAACTCACAGTAGCAAGGTGAATGATTTTCATACAACTCTACCACAACAATGAGTTATAAGAAAAACGCTTACCTGTTCTTCAATCCATCTAGCAAGTGTTAGGAAAGCAGCTGAAAAAGGATTTGCAAGGTCTGTGTTGAACGTCATGTCAAGAGTGAATCTGAGAACCTCTATGATGTATACTGTTTCTGTAGGAGATGTAGTAGTTGTGGCAGTAGTTGTTGTTGTTGTTGTAGTAGTAGTTGTTGTTTTGTTAGCTGTATTTACGCTTGGTTTTTCAGTTGTTGTTGTTTTGTTAGCTGTATTTACGCTTGGTTTTTCAGTTGTTGTTGTTTTGTTAGCTGTATTTACGCTTGGTGTTTCAGGTGTTGTTGTTGTTTTGTTAGCTGTATTTACGCTTGGTTTTTCAGTTGTTGTTTTGTTAGCTGTATTTACGCTTGGTTTTTCAGTTGTTGTTGTTTTGTTAGCTGTATTTACACTTGGTTTTTCAGTTGTTGTTGTTTTGTTAGCTGTATTTACGCTTGGTGTTTCAGTTGTTGTTGTTTTGTTAGCTGTATTTACACTTGGTGTTTCAGTTGTTGTTGTTTTGTTAGCTGTATTTACGCTTGGTTTTTCAGTTGTTGTTGTTTTGTTAGCTGTATTTACGCTTGGTTTTTCAGTTGTTGTTGTTTTGTTAGCTGTATTTACGCTTGGTTTTTCAGTTGTTGTTGTTTTGTTAGCTGTATTTACGCTTGGTTTTTCAGTTGTTGTTGTTTTGTTAGCTGTATTTACGCTTGGTGTTTCAGTTGTTGTTGTTGTTTTGTTAGCTGTATTTACACTTGGTTTTTCAGTTGTTGTTGTTTTGTTAGCTGTATTTACACTTGGTGTTTCAGTTGTTGTTGTTTTGTTAGCTGTATTTACGCTTGGTGTTTCAGTTGTTGTTGTTGTTTTGTTAGCTGTATTTACGCTTGGTGTTTCAGTTGTTGTTGTTTTGTTAGCTGTATTTACGCTTGGTGTTTCAGTTGTTGTTGTTTTGTTAGCTGTATTTATGCTTGGTGTTTCAGTTGTTGTTGTTTTGTTAGCTGTATTTACGCTTGGTTTTTCAGTTGTTGTTTTGTTAGCTGTATTTACGCTTGGTTTTTCAGTTGTTGTTGTTTTGTTAGCTGTATTTACGCTTGGTGTTTCAGTTGTTGTTGTTGTTTTGTTAGCTGTATTTACACTTGGTTTTTCAGTTGTTGTTGTTTTGTTAGCTGTATTTACACTTGGTGTTTCAGTTGTTGTTGTTTTGTTAGCTGTATTTACGCTTGGTGTTTCAGTTGTTGTTGTTGTTTTGTTAGCTGTATTTACGCTTGGTGTTTCAGTTGTTGTTGTTTTGTTAGCTGTATTTATGCTTGGTGTTTCAGTTGTTGTTTTGTTAGCTGTATTTACGCTTGGTGTTTCAGTTGTTGTTGTTTTGTTAGCTGTATTTACGCTTGGTGTTTCAGTTGTTGTTGTTGTTTTGTTAGCTGTATTTACGCTTGGTGTTTCAGTTGTTGTTGTTGTTTTGTTAGCTGTATTTACGCTTGGTGTTTCAGTTGTTGTTGTTTTGTTAGCTGTATTTACGCTTGGTGTTTCAGTTGTTGTTGTTGTTTTGGTAGCTGTATTTACGCTTGGTGTTTCAGTTGTTGTTGTTGTTTTGGTAGCTGTATTTACGCTTGGTGTTTCAGTTGTTGTTGTTGTTTTGGTAGCTGTATTTACGCTTGGTGTTTCAGTTGTTGTTGTTTTGGTAGCTGTATTTACGCTTGGTGTTTCAGTTGTTGTTGTTTTGGTAGCTGTATTTACACTTGGTGTTTCAGTTGTTGTTGATGTTGTTGGTTTGATGGCTGTATTTATGCTTGGTGTTTCAGTTGTTGTTGTTTTTTTGTTAGCTGTATTTACACTTGGTGTTTCAGTTGTTGTTGATGTTGGTTTGATGGCTGTATTTATGCTTGGTGTTTCAGTTGTTGTTGATGTTGGTTTGATGGCTGTATTTATGCTTGGTGTTTCAGTTGTTGTTGATGTTGTTGGTTTGATGGCTGTATTTATGCTTGGTGTTTCAGTTGTTGTTGTTGTTGGTTTGATGGCTGTATTTATGCTTGGTGTTTCAGTTGTTGTTGATGTTGGTTTGATGGCTGTATTTACACTTGGTGTTTCAGTTGTTGTTGATGTTGGTTTGATGGCTGTATTTACACTTGGTGTTTCAGTTGTTGTTGATGTTGGTTTGATGGCTGTATTTACACTTGGTGTTTCAGTTGTTGTTGATGTTGTTGGTTTGATGGCTGTATTTACACTTGGTGTTTCAGTTGTTGTTGATGTTGGTTTGATGGCTGTATTTATGCTTGGTGTTTCAGTTGTTGTTGATGTTGTTGGTTTGATGGCTGTATTTATGCTTGGTGTTTCAGTTGTTGTTGATGTTGTTGGTTTGATGGCTGTATTTATGCTTGGTGTTTCAGTTGTTGTTGATGTTGTTGGTTTGATGGCTGTATTTATGCTTGGTGTTTCAGTTGTTGTGTCTGGAGTTTTGATTGCTGTGTTCTCTGGTACTGAAATGAATGGAGCAGTTGTGTGTGATTCTTTCACAGCTGTTGTAGCTTTCTGGGTTGGAGATGTAGTTGTTATTGAATTTGTTATTAAAGCTGTCGACATAGCTGGCACTTCCTGTGTTACAACATTTGTGGTAGCTTGCACTTCCTGTGTTACAGCATTTGTTGCATTTGGAACTTCCTGTGTTACAACATTTGTGGTAGCTTGCACTTCCTGTGTTACAGCATTTGTTGCATTTGGAACTTCCTGTGTTACAACATTTGTTGTAACTGGCACTTCCTGTGTTACAACATTTGTTGTATTTGGCACTTCCTGTGTTACAACATTTGTGGTAACTGGCACTTCCTGTGTTACAACATTTGTGGTAACTGGCACTTCCTGTGTTACAACATTTGTGGTTAATGGCACTTCCTGTGTTACAGCATTTGTTGTAACTGACCCTTCCTGTGTAACAGCATTTGTGGTTACTGGCACTTCCTGTGTTACAGCATTTGTTGTATTTGGCACTTCCTGTGATACAGCATTTGTGGTTACTGGCACTTCCTGTGATACAACATTTGTGGTAAATGGCACTTCCTGTGTTACAGCATTTGTGGTAACTGGCACTTCCTGTGTTACAACATTTGTTGTATTTGGCACTTCCTGTGTTACAGCATTTGTTGTAACTGTCCCTTCCTGTGTTACAGCATTTGTTGTAACTGTCACTTCCTGTGTAACAGCATTTGTGGTAACTGTCACTTCCTGTGTTACAGCATTAGTTGTAACTGTCCCTTCCTGTGTAACAGCATTTGTGGTTACTGGCACTTCCTGTGTTACAGCATTTGTGGTAACTGGCACTTCCTGTGTTACAACATCTGTTGTAACTGCTACTTCCTGTGTTACAGCATTTGTTGTAACTGTCCCTTCCTGTGTAACAGCATTTGTGGTTACTGGCACTTCCTGTGTTACAGCATTTGTGGTAACTGGCACTTCCTGTGTTACAGCATTTGTGGTAAGTGTCACTTCCTGTGCTACAACATCTGTCGTAGCCGTAGCTTCCTGTGTTACAACATTTGTGGTAACGGCCACTTCCTGTGTTACAACATCTGTCGTAGCCATAGCTTCCTGTGTTGAAGTAGCTGGCATTGTGCTTATTGATCTAGGTCCTATAGTAAAAACACATAAAGGAGATTAGAGCAGTTTGGTGAGCAGCTTTGCCAATCACTGTATTTTAAATTTTCATACTGGATGATTACCATTTGGAGTTTATTCATTTTGAAGACAGAGGAGTTTGTGATTATATGACGTGCTTTTTGACCGAATGTCTCTACCTCAGACTGATGGAGAATGTGATCTCGTCTTTAGTCACTCTTCCATCAGTAAATGTATGCATTATAATTTTTTCTACTGCTCAGACATGTGCTGGTGGTGACCCTTTGACCTGTTTTAACATTGTGGATGTTACTGTTAGTTTATGTCAGTACCTTCAGGTGTACTGTAGGGGGCAGTAGAAGTTTGTGATGGTCTTGACTCTTCAGTAGAGGGTGTTTTTGTGCTGCCCATTGTCAGAACTGAGATGGTCTGGGTTATGAAGTCTGTAGGTGTAGGTGAAGGTGTTGTAGATGCAGTAGTTGCTGGAGATTGCATCAAGACTTCTTAATGGGAAAAAACAACAAAATAAAACAAGAATTGCTCAGTAAACTAGGAATCACTTGTTTTGATGCTAGTGAGCTGTAATATTTCAGATCTGTGTGACCGCAAACAGGACAGATACTTCTTACTGTGAAATGATTAAATTTCATTCAATTGTATCTGTGTATTGTTTAAAAGAATGAACATAATCACAAAGCAACTTTCAGAAATATGGAAATTCTGGATAAACTGTATTGTGTTAAATATCCTGAATAACAGAAATGCTTACCTATTACAAGATTTGGATACCAGTACCTTCTGGTAATTACTTGTGATCCTTCCCTAAAAAACAACCGAAATATACAAACAAATAAATAAATAAGTAGTGCATTACAGACAAACAATTTTAGAACTGATATGTATACTTCTTTTAATGGCTTTTTCACTTTTGTTAAATTGTTTAATATTTAACAAGTGCTAATAAAATGTTACAGTTGTGTCAGATATATATTGAGTTTTAATGTAAGAAAACAAACTCCATATATTTGGGTTCACTTTCTGGGTCTGTCTTTGGATTTGAGACTGAAGGCAAAGTCTTAAACAGGAGGATTTTTTAGAAATGGAAATATCAGTTTGGTGTGGGACTGAAATCTGGAGTATATCAAACAAGCCAAACTTTTCTTCATGCAATTCAGCTTCACAGTCACTTACAGATCCGGTACCAAGAACAGTAAGGCTGATGACCTCGGTCGCCACCATGACCCCATACAAAGGCCTCTGATGCCAGACTCTGTTCTTCCACTCACGGTAGTAATCACCCCTGTTCGATGGGACATTATGCAGGAAATCCAACAGGCCCAGCAAACAGAACCTCCACCTCCCGAGTGCCACCCAACTAAACAGTATCTGCCCACTAGCCTTCGCCAACAAGCCATTCAATGGGTGTATGCCTCTACCCGGCTCCGGGCACCCAGGTGTCTCCAGAACTGTGATCCTACATTTCTGGCATTTACCACACTGGTGACCAATGTCACGGACTATGTCAAGGCCTGTGTGATCTGTACCCAATCCAAGATTCCATGGCAGCTCCCAGCAGGACTTCTTGAGCCCCTCCCCACTCTGCAATGCCTCTGGTCTCACATTGCTGTGGACTTTGTCACTTACCTGCCCTGTTCCCACGGCCACACCATGATCCTGATTTTCATCAACAGGGAAACCCGATTCATATCATGGATGTGGAGATCCTTCTGTGAGCATCTCAGTATCATTGTCAGCTTCACTTGTGGGTATCATCCACAGTCCAATGGTTAGGCCAAGAACCTTAATCAAGAACTCGACCAGTATCCAGTATGCCCCTACTGCAGCCAAGAGCAACACCTGTGGAGTGAGTTTCTACCATGGGCAGAGTATGCTCAAAATTCTCTGATGCACACTTCAACGGGCCTCACACCCTTCCAATGCATTCTGAGTTACCAGACACCCCTGTTCCTATAGTCCAGCGACCTGTCAGATGCTCCAACTGTGGATGACTGCTTTCGGCAATGCAGAAGTGTGTGTTGACCGCTGGAGATAACCCTACCCGCCATATCAACCTGATTTCCACCAAGAACCTGAAGCTTAAATTACCATGTCAGCTCCTGGTATATAGCAAGTAAAATAAGTATTGAATATGTCACCATTTTTTCTCAGTAAACATATTTCTAAAGGTGTTATTGACATGAAATGCAAAGAAATCAAAAGAAATCAAACCACAGATGTCCATAAATTAAGTTATGTGTAATAATGTGAAATGACACAGGAAAAAAAGGTATTGAACATGCTTACTGCATGTTCAAAATGAAATGTGTTTAATACTGTGTACAAAAGCCTTTGTTGGTAATGACAGCTTCAAGACACCTCCTTTATGGAGAAACTAGTTGCATGCATTGCTTATGTGTGATTTTTTTCCCCATTCTTCCACACAAACAGTCTGCAAATCTTGAAGGTTCTGTGGGCCTCTACTACGAACTCTGACCTTTAGTTCCTTCCATAGATTTTCAGTTGGATTCAAGTCAGGTGATTGGATGAGCCATTCTAGCAGATTTATTTTCTTTTTCTGAAACCAATTGAGTTTCTTTGGCTGTGTGTTTGGGATCATTGTCTTGCTGAAATGTCCACCCTTGTTTCATCTTCATCATCCTGGTAGATGGCAGCAGATTTTTATCAAGAATGTCTCAGTACATTTTTCCATTCATCATTCCTTCAGTTATATAAAGTTTACCAGTAGTGTATGCTGAAAAACAGCCCCACATCATGATGTTCCCACCTCCAAATATCACTGTTGGTATGGTGATGTGCAGTGCCATTTGTCCTCCAAACATGGTGTGTATTATGGCATAGAGTTCAATTTTGGAGTTTTAAATTTTTCAACATCATGGTGTGGGGCGGTTTTTTGTTTAAAAAAGGCCAAGATTGCTGCGCGTGCACAACGCAAGGCTCAGCGTCTCCCCAGTTTTTGCGATTTTGCAGTATTTTCCCTGTTCATCTTGGGTCTGTTCATGCAGAACAGCTTAGCATTAACATCCTACACCCAATGAGAGCTTTTGGATATCAGTCTACAACACTCCAACAGTTTTATCACTGATCTTCGAATCATCCCTGAGATCTCAAGAACACTTGAGACACAGGTGGCGAAGAGACCATAAACAAAGGTGGGGGAAACGTGGAGGGCTAAGAGCTAAGCTAAAGCTTACACTGCATCGGCTCTCTTTCCCTAGCATCTTCCTTGTTAATTTGCAGTCAAAAAGGCCAAATACTGCTACAAAATTAAGGTGGAGGAACACTTTTCCAATTCTGACCCCCAGCGCATGTGGCAGGGCATTCAGGCCATTAGTGACTACAAGCCCAGCAACTCCACCCTGAATGACACAGGTGTCTCTTTTCTTAACAAGCTAAATGACTTTTATGCTCCCTTCGAAAGAGACAACAAGGAGAAAGGATCAATGCACGTAAGGCTGCTGGCCCCGTTGGCATCCCTGGACGCGTGCTAAGGATATGTGCTGAGCAGCTTGCAGGGGTCTTTACAGACATTTTGAACCTGTCCCTCACCCAAGCAGTTGTGCCAACATGCTTCAAATCCACATCCATTGTGCCAGTGCCGAAACACTCCTCCCCAAAGTGCCTGAATGACTACCGCCCTGTAGCACTCACACCTATTGTCATGAAGTGCTTCGAGCAACTGGTCCTGGCACACCTCAAGAAATGCCCCCCCCACACTGGATGCACACCAATTTGCCTACCGCAGCAATAGGAGCACAGAGGATGCACAGTGTTGCACTCTGTACTCACACATTTGGACAACAACAATAAACATGTACGCGTACTTTTTGTTGACTTCAGATCTGCCTTTAACACTGTCAAGTAAGTAAGCCCTCTAAGTCAACCACTAAACTTGGAGATCTTGGCATCAATACCCCCCTCCACAACTGGATCATGGACTTTCTGACCAACAGACCCCACCATGTTAGGTCAGGCCACATCTGCTCCACCACCACCATACTCAACACCGGTGTACCACAGGGCTGTGTGCTGAGCCCGTTACTCTACTCCCTCTTCACCCATGACTGCAGGCCTGTGTATGGATCCAACTCCATCATCAAGTTTGCAGACGACACCACGGTGATCGGCCTCAATAGTGACAACGAATGAGCCTACAGTGAACCTACAGGGTGGAGGTGCAACACTTGATAGCATGGTGTGCTGACAATAATCGGCTCCTTAACACCAGCAAGACAAAGGAGCTCATCATGGATTTCAAGAGAGAGAAAGTAAGAACGCACGACCCCAATCACATCAACGGAATGGCTATCGAGTTTGTATCCAGCTTCAAGTTTCTGGGGACCCACATCTTAGAGGACTTGTCCTGGACCACCAATACCTCCAGTCTGGTCAGAAAGGCTCACCAGCACCTTTTTTTCCTAAACACACTGAAGAAGAACCACCTGTCTTCAACCATCCTGGTGAAATTCTACCACCGATTGAGAGCATCCTGACCAACTGCATCACAGTCTGGTATGAGCACTGCAACAGCAGGTAAAAACAGCACAAAGCATCATAGGAACCCCACTTCCAGCAATTAAGGACTTCCAGAAGAAGCGCTGTCTACTTCAGGCTCACAGCATTCTTAAAAACTCTTCCTACCGTGCCCATAGTCTTTTCAAACTTCTACCCTCCGGAAAGGTGATTCAGGAGCCTCCAGACCAAAACCAGCAGACTAAAGAACAGTGTCTTTCCCACAGCTTTCTTCTTACTGAACTCTGACCCCCGTTTAACCCCTATGCGCTTCCCTCACCTCAACACACTCCTTCATCCCTCAACATACTTCATCTAGCCATGTCACTTGTCACTACGTAGGCAATGCATCTAACACACATTCACATACTGTATATAATTGTTCATAGCCTCAGTCTATACATCATTAGCATGATCCATCTGTATTGTATGCACATGGCACTTAATCTCTTGTTTATATGCTCATAGCACATATGTATGCTGTCCATATTACTCTGTATATTATGTCCATAGCGCACACATCTATATATCATGTTGATAATACTGTATATCTATCTTTAATTATCCCCATAATACTGCTCCTATCTGGGCATCTGCCCTTATCTGTACATATTGTATTACCTATACATGATCTATAGTATTCTGTAAATCATGTCCATAGGACATAGATCTGTATATCATGTTGATAATACTGTATACACCCACTGTAATTATCTCCATAGTACTGCTCCTATTTGTACATAAGTCCTTATCTGTACATATTACATTATCTACACTACTGTATATAAAGCATTTGCTGCTCATCGCACTTCTGGTTAGATGCTAAACTGCATTTTACTGCCTTATACTTGTACCTATGTAATGACAATAAAGTTGAATCTAATCTAAAAAATCTAATCTTATTTTGGTCTCATCTGACCAGACTATATTCTCCCAGTATTTCACAGGCTTGTCCAAATGTTGTGCAGCAAACTTTTAAAATCCTTCTGTGAACAATGCCATCAGTATGTTTTGGAACAATAGAGTTGCAAAGATCAAAGCAAAGAGAGCTCCTTGCTTTCACCCATCACGGGATGTTTCTTGTGTGACATTTTGGTAATGAGACACCTTCAGGTAATAAATAGGCAATCAGTTGGGACTGAACCAGCTGATATTAATTTGCAATGACAAGAGGCAGGATTACTGATAGATTTCAGCTGGTGTCTTGGCTTTCGATGCCTGGACCTCCCTTTCTTCATGTGTTCTATACTTTTTCCCTGTGTCATTACACTTAATTTTATTTATGGATATCTATGGTTTGATTTCTTTGCATGTCTGGATTGCAAGGGTTGTTACCAACATCTGGTGAAAATCTCATGTCAATAGCACCTTTAGAAATATATTTACTGAGAAGATTTGACCTGTTCAATACTTATTTTACCTGCTCTAAGGCCTTTTAAAATATTACAACAAATTAACCCATCACCTATCAGTTGCAGCTCCAGTCCAGGTAACAAATCTTTTCTTCATTCCACACATATCACTTCTTAAGCCAGCTCACCCCTCCAGTGTCATTGAGGACTCGGAGAATAAACCCCTGCCACCCTCCCTCATCACTGATTTTCAACCGGCCCATACAGATCGTCCTGCACCAAGGTCCAGGGGCCGCCCTTAAAGAAGAACATCAGGTGTACTGTAACCACCTATCCAGTTCACCTGTTGTTCCTCCTCACCTCCACCAGAGAGAGCCCTCTTCCAAATATTGAACTGCACTAGTGTCAATGTTGACTTCCAGGTTTAAACATTTAAACCACACTAATGCTAAGCATTGTTGTAAAGTATTGACAGTTTTCCCTGCGTACCAAACTGTTTGTTATTCTTGTGTTTCTTGGCTGTCTATGACCCTGTTCTGTCTCTCTGTTTTTGCTCACTTTTTGGATTGTTCACGCCGCTGATTGCTGTTTCTGGTTTCCTGATCTTGTACCTGTTTTTTAAATTATGATTTTGCTCACAGGTTGGATTGTATGCTTTGTAATACATACAATAAACTCCACTAATAGATTCTACACCTTCAACTTTGGATACTTCAGACTGTTTATTAACCCATCCACAATATTTTTCTATCCAATTTAATTAATTCCATTTCATTCCCAAACTATAAACAATCTAGTAGTCTAATTTATGTAAATCAGCACAACACTGAGCAGGCATGTACAGAGGATTATTAAATGAACACTGTACATATGCAGCATTCAAGACTGCATGTTTTTATTAACATTCCTGTAAATGCTACTACATGCCATAAAAATTAATAATGTGCTTCTTAGTTATCAAAAGAATCTACAGCAAAAAGTAATGAGAGCATCCATCAACACCAAGCTCTTCCTTCTCACCTAAAAATTTTGACATCTGTTCCGTTATTCACAGCTTCCACAGATAAAGTGTTCTACAGATGGAGAGAGATCCAGATGTTTAGTTACATTTCAGGAAAAAATGGGTGTATGTGCAAAGAGGTAATAGATAAGTAAGGAATAACACACTTTATGCTCTTAGAGGAAAATAATCCACGTGGGGGTGGTGTGATTGACACAAAGCCACGGTGGATTATTTTATTAAAGTAAGTATTGCTCAGTTTATACCACAGCGATGTTTAATGTAGTAATATGAGCAACACATCACACATTATAATGTTTTTTTTTATTTAGATTTAATCTTCAGGATCATCTGCAAATCGAATCAGTTCCTGTTCTCACTCGTGTATGTTACAGCAGATTTAAACACTGACACTGGAGACTCCTTCCATTAATTTTACAGAATCTTCTCTGTACAGAAAAACTCACCACATCAATGCTAACATGTTTTCTTTGCTAAACAACATGTTTTTAAAAAGTGTTTATTATTAGTCTTTAGATTGTGTGGAGCATCTGCTGTGTATGAGCTGTTAGTAAAACTGTCTGAGCCATGCAGATGTTCTGACCAATCAGATTAGAGATTTAACTGCTCTGTGATATAAAATAGGAAGCAAAGCATTTTGAATGATTCATTAACATGAATTACAGATTGAACAAATCTTAAAAAAAAAAAATGCTTTTACCAGCATGTTCACTGGATTGTTGATGGCTGTGGCGTTCAAATCCTGAGGATCTATAGACAAGGTAGATTTAACCATTGCATTAATAATCATACATTTCTGGTTTTGTCACAGATTTGTATGAAGATGTTTTTACCTGGAACAACGAAACCGCTGTCCGTCCTTCTCCAGCCATGAACTAACAGCTGTATATCAGATGAAGTCCCCAGTAGTCCTTCCAAACGTTAAAAATGGAAAGAAAAAGTTTATTTTGAGAAAAACCTGAAATTAAAAGTGGCAGTGAGAATAAACAAGGTGATTATTTTTACCTAATAGAACTAACAGGACCTGCATCTTTGCTTTCTTCCAAGTCCCTGTAAATGTAAATGATGTTAATATAATCTGGTTATAATCATTTTACTGTTTTATTTCCAAAGCAGATTAAACATTTAGACAACTTGAACACAATAATCTCCAAACTGTTACACACACAACCACCCACCCACCCCACACACACACACACACACACACACACCCAGCTTACCTGAGGATATTTCTATTGCTCATTTTGTAGATAAAAGAAATAACTTTTAGGATGCGTAAATGTCCGAAACAAAGACCGACATTGTTCAATGGGACTAAAACCCCAGAGATGATAACTACATTACTGCAGCTTCTCATGTCAAACAAATCCAGTCTGGATCTGGTTCAAGACACATTGAAAACTTAGTCTATGCTTCTATACAGCAATCTGCACTGTAAAACAAATGGAACATACAGGGAACTGACTAAAATATTACTGATAGTAACTGATATTACTAAAATATAATTTTTGAGATAAAACATAGATCCTGATGTGGTTTCCTGCAGAAGTAAATGTGTGTGTTTTCTCCAGAGAACTACTTAATTACTTAATTACCTTCTGTAAAGTAACACCTTGTTTGTGTCCACCTTGCATATCCAATCTGTTTAAAATCATAATCATCTGTTTAAATCATAATCATCTGTTTAAATCATATCCATCTGTTTAAAATGGATTATTTAACTTCCTGACCTTTTAAAAGTGACACGATTTTGGCTTCTTGCCCAAGCCCTGAATGGCTCAAGGCTTATTTTAATAACAAAACTCTGAGCAGCTGCACTTGTTGGAAATGTACTAGAGACACTCCCAAAGCTCTGGCGGTGGCGTTACCAGGTCTACATTCATAACCAGATGCAGGACAGGCAGAAGAACTTGTACAGCTAGATTGAAGCTTCCTAATTACACAGTAATAGCAGGAGAAGACCACAATGTTATTACTGACTCCAGTCTTCCACCTAAATCTCATTTAATTCACTTCAATTCAATTTTATCTGTAAAGCTCTTTTAAGAATAGAAATTATAACAAAGCAGCTTTACCTAAATTTAATATATACATTTAAAATGGCATCAGTTTATTTACTTATGTAGATAATATTACTAGGGCAGACTTCTTTCATCACAGAAATATCATTAAAATAAGAAATATAACAATACATATCACTACACAGAAAAATTCAAATTCTGCATAAATAATTCAGTAAAATGAGCAATTCCTCCTACATTGAAATGAAATCGCATGAAGAATTCCGTTCTCGTTCCCAAAGCCGCCCAATACCGAGGCCTTTAGTGTCACTGCAGGCAGAATGTTGAATCTTTCTACACTGACACATTCACTGGCTTTGCAGATAAACCACAGAGAGGGATTTTATCAAACTATATGCCTGAGGAAAAGCTACACAGTTTAATAAAATAAAATAAAATAAAAAAAAACACTGAGAGTAAAGAAACTTGAAATACTTGTTTTTTGTCACGAGCCGTGAAATTAAAGGCACCAGTAAATGCAGCAGAGGAACATTCCTGAAATGTCAGGCATTTGAAAGCATTTCTAATCTCTGATCTTCAGCACAACTTTAATACTCAGCGTTTGTTATTTTTTTTGTATTTTTGTGATGAGTGTTTCTCTCTCGTGTGGATCAGCAAAACACTGCGAGACAACCTCACCTCACTTTAGTTATATTACTCTATTCTTTTTTAAATTTCAACTTTTTAAAGCTGGACTTAATCTGATAAATAAAGAATCATTATAAACACTGAGAGTGGGATTATAAATCATTATAAACACCAGAGAGTGGGATTATAAATCATTATAAACACTGAACGTGGGATTATAAATCATTATAAACACAGAGAGTGGGATTATAAATCATTATAAACACAGAGAGTGGGATTATAAATCATTATAAACACAGAGAGTGGGATTATAAATCATTATAAACACAGAGAGTGGGATTATAAATCATTATAAACACAGAGAGTGGGATTATAAATCATTATAAACACAGAGAGTGGGATTATAAATGATTATAAACACCAGAGAGTGGGATTATAAATCATTATAAACACAGAGAGTGGGATTATAAATCATTATAAACACCAGAGAGTGGGATTATAAATCATTATAAACACCAGAGAGTGGGATTATAAATCATTATAAACACCAGAGAGTGGGATTATAAATCATTATAAACACCAGAGAGTGGGATTATAAATCATTATAAACACCAGAGAGTGGGATTATAAATCATTATAAACACCAGAGAGTGGGATTATAAATCATTATAAACACCAGAGAGTGGGATTATAAATCATTATAAACACCAGAGAGTGGGATTATAAATCATTATAAACACCAGACACCAGAAACTGATGGTGGTGACTACAGTCCATCTCCAACCTACTGAAATTTTATCATGTAGGAGAATCTAAGATTGCACACATGTAGCCTCTGATTCAACTGGCTCTCTGATTATATCTATAGTAAAAAAAAAAAAGTTTGATGTTTGCTGTAGGATGCGTTGGCTAATATAGAGTTCCATTGGGGAAACGCTATAGCTAATAAAACAAGGTGAGAAAAGACAAGACAAGGCATCCAGAGAAACAGTAGGCTTAATCTGATAAATAAGGAAGTGCTGCTGCCTGAGATTCTAAACAATGATGATGTGTATCAGTAATAAAACGTGTGTGATAACGCCAGGTGCTGTTACTGTAAAATCCTGAAGATCTTCTGATACAGTTCTTATATTCGGCATTGACGAGTGTTTTATTTCCTCTTAAACCACAGCAATTTGCCAATGACAAAGTTGTAGAAGGTTACTGCAATGAGTTAATGAGTAGTCTCATACTTCATGCACTCGTTCCCTCAGCAGTCAAAACTATTCTCTCTCTTTAAGTTAAGAGAAATAAACCTACAGATTAATCATGCTACTGAGTAACTGCAGAGAAGTGTAAAAGTACCGGTTCCAGCTTTACCTCTGACTGATACACAGCACTGACACTGGAGACTCCTTACACACACACACACACACACACACATTTCACCTCACAGAAAACTTCACCTCATTACAATTTTTTTCCATCTGTGTATGTGGAGCATCTTCTGTACAAAACTAATTTTTATACACTAATTTATTTGTACCTGGCAGAGAGACCTGTATTTTCTTGTGCATTATTGATATCATTAATATCTGTTATGCCTATTAAACTGCTCGGATGTGCATATGTACATAACCTCAGTTAAAGTGTCTGTTTTAAAAATTTTTATTGTTATGTAATGGATATTTACATTCCCACATAAAATCTATTCATAAATATTTTATAGCTTTTAAATTATTGCCTCACATTCTCAAACATCTACATGTCAGCTACATACAAACTCAATAAAATTCATTACAGCGCACATCATCACAAAGCATCTTTTTACAGAAGTCTAAAAGAATCAGAATATAGATTATGCATTTAAATTTATCCCTAATGAGGGAGTCAGAGGTGACGGTGGTGAGGAAAAACTCCCTGAGACTACACAAGGAAGAAACCAGGAGAGGAACCAGACTGAAAACCGTATCCTCATCTAGGTGACACCAGACAGTGGGATTATAAATCATTATAAACACTGAGAGTGGGATTATAAATCATTATAAACACCAGAGAGTGGGATTATAAATCATTATAAACACTGAACGTGGGATTACAAATCATTATAAACACCAGAGAGTGGGATTATAAATCATTATAAACACTGAGAGTGGGATTACAAATCATTATAAACACCAGAGAGTGGGATTATAAATCATTATAAACACTGAACGTGGGATTATAAATCATTATAAACACAGAGAGTGGGATTATAAATCATTATAAACACCAGAGAGTGGGATTATAAATCATTATAAACACAGAGAGTGGGATTATAAATCATTATAAACACTGAGAGTGGGATTATAGATCATTATAAACACTGAACGTGGGATTATAAATCATTATAAACACAGAGAGTGGGATTATAAATCATTATAAACACTGAACGTGGGATTATAAATCATTATAAACACAGAGAGTGGGATTATAAATCATTATAAACACCAGAGAGTGGGATTATAAATCATTATAAACACTGAACGTGGGATTATAAATCATTATAAACACCAGAGAGTGGGATTATAAATCATTATAAACACTGAACGTGGGATTATAAATCATTATAAACACTGAGAGTGGGATTATAAATCATTATAAACACAGAGAGTGGGATTATAAATCATTATAAACACTGAACATGGGATTATAAATCATTATAAACACTGAGAGTGGGATTATAAATCATTATAAACACTGAACGTGGGATTATAAATCATTATAAACACTGAGAGTGGGATTATAAATCATTATAAACACTGAACGTGGGATTATAAATCATTATAAACACAGAGTGGGATTATAAATCATTATAAACACAGAGAGTGGGATTATAAATCATTATAAACACTGAGAGTGGGATTATAAATCATTATAAACACTGAGAGTGGGATTATAAATCATTATAAACACTGAACGTGGGATTATAAATCATTATAAACACTGAGAGTGGGATTATAAATCATTATAAACACTGAACGTGGGATTATAAATCATTATAAACACTGAGAGTGGGATTATAAATCATTATAAACACTGAACGTGGGATTATAAATCATTATAAACACAGAGAGTGGGATTATAAATCATTATAAACACAGAGAGTGGGATTATAAATCATTATAAACACCAGAGAGTGGGATTATAAATCATTATAAACACTGAGAGTGGGATTATAAATCATTATAAACACCAGAGAGTGGGATTATAAATGATTATAAACACCAGAGAGTGGGATTATAAATCATTATAAACACAGAGAGTGGGATTATAAATCATTATAAACACCAGAGAGTGGGATTATAAATGATTATAAACACCAGAGAGTGGGATTATAAATCATTATAAACACAGAGAGTGGGATTATAAATCATTATAAACACAGAGAGTGGGATTATAAATGATTATAAACACCAGAGAGTGGGATTATAAATCATTTTAATAATCTTCGTCTATCAGCTGTTTACTGATGGAGACTTCAGTGAGAAACTGATGGTGGTGACTACAGTCCATCTCCAACCTACTGAAATTTTATCATGTAGGAGAATCTAAGATTGCACACATGTAGCCTCTGATTCAACTGGCTCTCTGATTATATCTATAGTAAAAAAAAAAAAGTTTGATGTTTGCTGTAGGATGCGTTGGCTAATATAGAGTTCCATTGGGGAAACGCTATAGCTAATAAAACAAGGTGAGAAAAGACAAGACAAGGCATCCAGAGAAACAGTAGGCTTAATCTGATAAATAAGGAAGTGCTGCTGCCTGAGATTCTAAACAATGATGATGTGTATCAGTAATAAAACGTGTGTGATAACGCCAGGTGCTGTTACTGTAAAATCCTGAAGATCTTCTGATACAGTTCTTATATTCGGCATTGACGAGTGTTTTATTTCCTCTTAAACCACAGCAATTTGCCAATGACAAAGTTGTAGAAGGTTACTGCAATGAGTTAATGAGTAGTCTCATACTTCATGCACTCGTTCCCTCAGCAGTCAAAACTATTCTCTCTCTTTAAGTTAAGAGAAATAAACCTACAGATTAATCATGCTACTGAGTAACTGCAGAGAAGTGTAAAAGTACCGGTTCCAGCTTTACCTCTGACTGATACACAGCACTGACACTGGAGACTCCTTACACACACACACACACACACACACATTTCACCTCACAGAAAACTTCACCTCATTACAATTTTTTTCCATCTGTGTATGTGGAGCATCTTCTGTACAAAACTAATTTTTATACACTAATTTATTTGTACCTGGCAGAGAGACCTGTATTTTCTTGTGCATTATTGATATCATTAATATCTGTTATGCCTATTAAACTGCTCGGATGTGCATATGTACATAACCTCAGTTAAAGTGTCTGTTTTAAAAATTTTTATTGTTATGTAATGGATATTTACATTCCCACATAAAATCTATTCATAAATATTTTATAGCTTTTAAATTATTGCCTCACATTCTCAAACATCTACATGTCAGCTACATACAAACTCAATAAAATTCATTACAGCGCACATCATCACAAAGCATCTTTTTACAGAAGTCTAAAAGAATCAGAATATAGATTATGCATTTAAATTTATCCCTAATGAGGGAGTCAGAGGTGACGGTGGTGAGGAAAAACTCCCTGAGACTACACAAGGAAGAAACCAGGAGAGGAACCAGACTGAAAACCGTATCCTCATCTAGGTGACACCAGACAGTGGGATTATAAATCATTATAAACACTGAGAGTGGGATTATAAATCATTATAAACACCAGAGAGTGGGATTATAAATCATTATAAACACTGAACGTGGGATTACAAATCATTATAAACACCAGAGAGTGGGATTATAAATCATTATAAACACTGAGAGTGGGATTACAAATCATTATAAACACCAGAGAGTGGGATTATAAATCATTATAAACACTGAACGTGGGATTATAAATCATTATAAACACAGAGAGTGGGATTATAAATCATTATAAACACCAGAGAGTGGGATTATAAATCATTATAAACACAGAGAGTGGGATTATAAATCATTATAAACACTGAGAGTGGGATTATAGATCATTATAAACACTGAACGTGGGATTATAAATCATTATAAACACAGAGAGTGGGATTATAAATCATTATAAACACTGAACGTGGGATTATAAATCATTATAAACACAGAGAGTGGGATTATAAATCATTATAAACACCAGAGAGTGGGATTATAAATCATTATAAACACTGAACGTGGGATTATAAATCATTATAAACACAGAGAGTGGGATTATAAATCATTTTAATAATCTTCGTCTATCAGCTGTTTACTGATGGAGACTTCAGTGAGAAACTGATGGTGGTGACTACAGTCCATCTCCAACCTACTGAAATTTTATCATGTAGGAGAATCTAAGATTGCACACATGTAGCCTCTGATTCAACTGGCTCTCTGATTATATCTATAGTAAAAAAAAAAAAGTTTGATGTTTGCTGTAGGATGCGTTGGCTAATATAGAGTTCCATTGGGGAAACGCTATAGCTAATAAAACAAGGTGAGAAAAGACAAGACGAGGCATCCAGAGAAACAGTAGGCTTGGAATTAGTATGAAATGTAACTAGCATATAATTGAAAGTGTGGCTTTTATGCATATAGATAGAGGTTATTATCTAATGATTACAGTGTTGAACAGAATTAATTCAGAGATTTGTCACAGGCATTTAAACTCATTATTATGTTGTAGTCAAACACTCTTTACATTCACACTAACAGCAGGTTAATGACATAATGACAGTGTGAGAGAAACTTTCCTAAAGACCTAAAAGAATATTTCCTAAAGATCTTCCAACAACCTCCATCACACTGCACAGAGAACACAGCGCTGAACACCTGTGACGTTTCATAACCTCAGCACAGTGAAAAAAAGAATAAAAATGAATCCATAAATCAGACCTGATGTAAAGAGCTCTTGATCAACTGTGAAAAGCAAGCTGTCTGAAGTAGATTACTCTGGTGTCTGGGCAGAAAAACTCTTCATCCCTGAATTCTGATGTTTGGTCAGGAAATGAGTTATCTAATGAAATCTAATAAATATCTAATGCATTATCAGAATTAGAGTTTATTTTATTTCGAAATAAAATACACATTTGGTAAAATAGAATGAACTTTATCAGACTTTTTTTTTTAACAAAAAAATCGCCACCTAATGATTAGTTTCCTAATTAAAATATTAAAATGTGTTGAGTTTTGAGGTTGAACGATTTTAACGAGCACATGAGCGTGATGAAGTCACAGTTTTGTTTCAACTAAACCAATAAAAAAATCCACTAGCAAAATACAAAAAATTCTATGTAAAAAATGCAATTAATAAGAATCAACCAGAACACCTAGAACCTGGACTTTCTGGACTTACCCCCCACACGACATGACATTCCACCTCAGCTGATTGTCGCACACGCAATAATTGCACATAACAACCACACTCACTGTACATCTGTCTGTACATCTTTGTGTGCACACTGCACTGGCACTTTACTCCCTGACATTCTTGTTCAATTATATTTTATATTTTATATTTATATATATTTCTTATTATTTAAATGTTATATTTTTATATTATATTTACTGTTTATATTTATATATATATATATATATATATTATTATATTATTTTTTATTTTATATATTATTATTTTATATTTTAATCTATATATATTATTATTTTATTTTATTATATTTGCATATGCATATCTGATAACTATTGGTTTTTCACAATTATTTTTGTCTTCAATTTCTAAATTTAATTTTACCTATTTTTCTCTTTATATTTTAACTATATCCCTTTATTCTTCATGTCCACACACTTCAATTTTTACTCTTTTCTTCTACAAATGTAGGACAGTCGCAAAAAGCATTTCTCTATGTCGTACTGTGTATGATTCCGTATGTGATTTAAGTTTGAATTTGAATTTAAATTTGAATTTGAATCTCAGAATTCGGTTTTCAAAGAGAAAACTACACTCTCGTTTTCTGTTCATGTTTTTTTTTTCTATTTGCAGATTTTCTTTAATAAAATAATTTCATCTGATTTGAAAATTTTGACACAAAAATACGACTCGAGGCTTCGAGGCTGCCCATGCTGCGTTATTTAATGAGAATCAGCTCTAAATGAATCCTCAGCAAACAGAAAGTAAAAGATGGATCACAGAATCACACTCAGGGTTTGTCTTTGGTTTTCTTCCACAAAAATAATAAAAAATAATAATAATAAAATAATAGTCTTTATTGTAACTATAACAGTAGAAACAGTGATCATCGAACTGAAGACACACACACACACACACACACACAGAGATCTGTCATAATTACACTTTAAGAAACAGGAAGATTTTAAAGCCAGTGTTCCAGAATCATAGAACAAACACTTACCTCTCTCTTTAACTAAATGTCTTTCTGATATTCTGGAAAATTTGATGAAAAATTGAAACCTGAGCACCGAGAAAGCCCGTAATCCGTCTTTCTGTGTCGTACACGAACTGACGGAAAAGACAGTGGCAATCGGGAAACTCAGACAACCTGAAATACTTGTTTCTATGAGCTGTGATATGAGCAGAGAAACATTCCCAAAATGTTCATCAGGTATTTAAAAGCATCTTATCTCTGAGCTCTAGCACAACATTAATATTCAGGGTTTGTTTTTTTCTCTCATGCTCATTTTTCATACAGTTGTGATACAACTTCAAAAATGTCATTTTGACTTTCAACATGGACTTAATCTGATGAAGGAAGCTGCCTAAGAGTTGAATAAATGATGATGACAATGAAAAATGTAAAAGTGAAGAAATTATTGCCTTTTTAACAAACTTGTTCCTCAAGTATAATGAAATACTGAAGACTCACATTTCATTCCTCAGTTTTTTATTAATGTTCACATCAGGAAAATCTCAGGCTGATCTAAAAATAGTTCAGACAAAAGTAAACAGCTGATGATGGAACAATTTTATGTCTTTTCAGCTGTCCGCAGGAGCTACAGTGAACATAAACACAATGAATATACAGAACAATGGTGTACAGGAATCCTAAATGTCAAACACTCGACATTCACAATTTTTGAAGCACAACAAAAAGCACACTGTTATTCTTGTTAAACCCAAACAGCTCAAATGTGCAGCACAACAACGTAAAACAAGCTTTGTTTCACAATGTAACTGTGCACTCCCGCTGACGTCTGACTGCTTCAGCATAACATCCAGGAATCCTGACTTTATCTCGTGTGAATAATTGGATGTGAACAACATCGGCTTTACTTTAAGGTAACGCTTCACAACTTTTAACATGTTTCTCACAGTACAAGAGATCTAAAATTAGACAAATATTTTCAACAAAGCTCGACAGGTGACTGACAGCACCCAAGAATCACAACCCAATCACACACAGCATTGACCTCCAACACAGCAACATGTACAGAGAGCAGAGATTAATACTTCTGGACCAAAGTGAGAGAATAAAGTGTAGATAGTTAAATAAGGCATGGCTATCTGTGACCGTGTGTGTGTGTGTGTGTGTGTGTGTGTGTGTGTGTGTGTGTAGAGGGGAGTATAGCTTGGACTGAAATATACAGTAAAATCACCTTGGATTCTTGCCAAACGTGTTTCTTGTGTTTCTTTCTGTATGAGTGATAGGCAGGTCATAAAGACAAAACAAAAGAGTAACTAAAACAGAAACAGAATGTAGCTTTCAAGGAAGAAGCACTGACAAACTTTCCGTACATCAGACCTTCTCACGAAACTCATCTCTTTCCAACTGCCCCATAATGAGGTCAGAAGTTCTCCAGACTCTGAGCTTTAGGTTGACCAGGAGCTGAGATGAACTGAGGCCTTTTCTTGTGTTGAGAATAAACTCTGGAAGAAGGAAAGAGATGTTTAATCCATTGCTCACCCTCATGCCATGCCAGATGTTTATGACTTTTGCTTCTCTGAACAGAACGAAGATTTTTAGAAATATAATCGGTATGTACTCTCAGAGATGATTATTTTGCTAAAAATCTTTGTGTTCCTCTAAAGAAGGAAAGTCATAAACATCTGGGATGGCATGTGAGGAATGATGAGAGAAGGTTAGATTTTGGTTTTTGAATATCACTTTAATTCAATGTGAAGAGTGATGTACATTTACATTTTTGAGCAGTGCAGGTATGATGCAACATTACTGAATCTGTCTTTATGGGGATGTGTGCTGACGTTTTTCACAACATTCATGCTTCATGTCCCGGGGAACTTGCACAACTCTCTCATGTACAGAATGTTTGATGTGATCTGTCCTCAGATTCAGTTTCCCTTTACTGAATCTGCTGTGATGTGAGGATGTGAGGGATGGGAAAATGAGGGAAAACTAATCTCTGAGCCCTGAATCTTTAGCCCAAAATAAATCCTCAGTATCGTCAATGACTCTGAAGGATGTCACCAGTTCTAGAACGTCTTCAGTAGCAGTAACTCTGATGGTGCATCATTCTCCGGTCCTTAATGGGAGAAGTCTGAATCTCTTTTTCATCAGTGGACTGAGGTTCTGGTGTAGCTTCCATGTTTCAGTGGGAGAGATCTCTCAAACACTCACGGCATTCCCATCGCATGTGTCATTAAAAAAAACACAAACAGATGAAGAAAAATAAAATAAAACAAAGCTTTATAATCCTTCAGACATTTTCCAGTCTAAAAATTAAACTATAGAAGCTATAGCTGTCACTGTACAGGAGAATTAATCAATCATATGTACAACAATAAAAAAAATAACTCGAATATAAAAACCTTCCTCGACTGAAAATACAAGTATCCAACCCAATCCAATGTGCATAATACAAAACACATCCAGTGTCACCGAGTAAAGCTAACTCATTTAATCTAAAGTTACACATTAGATTCATTTAAAAAAAAATATGACAAACACACTCACTTCTTCATGTGCTCTTCTTCCCTTCAGTGTGCAGATCAGCGACCCCTACTGGCAGAACTGCACATGACCCCAAACTAAACATCTAAATACTCATTATTTAGAAAAGTTTAATTAAGTTTAATTGAATCTGTTGAGTCTGAGTAAGATCAAACTAATTTATCTTAAATAATTCACAATCACTTCATTTTATTACTAAGATCATCAATTACATTTTACAGGGTAAGTAATAAAACATGATGCAGTGGTGTGACATTAAGTTGATTATTTTTAAATGTTCAGCATGTGTGTTATACAATTTTCAAATGACTGCAAATATTAATAATTACAGTACTACATTTAAACTGTGTATAATTACATGTTGTGCTGGTTCATGGAAAAACATTAAGACGTGTCTACATTAAGATATGATTATAGCTTGCCCTTTGGTCTTTATACCATTCATTCTGTATTGGCATCGAAGTCACAGGCAGTTGTTCCTGCTTCAGGAAGAAAAGAAACAATTTCATTTTCAGTTTGATGGCTGGTTTTTTCTGTAAGAATTTTCTGTAAGGAGGCTTTAACTCAGAAATGGACACAACAACACATGGCCTGTGATGACAAATGATAAAAGCTAAAACATAAAAAAGAAATAATCATTAAATTAGCAGTGAAACCACTTTGTTTTATTTTTATTTCTGTCTCATCAGAGAATGTAGAACATGGGTGTCAAATCTAATCCACAAAGGGTGTGAGGGCATGTGAATAATTTTAATTCTAATTAATCAATCAATCAAAATGCTACACTTCATAGTATTTTGAAAGCCAGTTTCAAGTGATACAGCAGGTGGAACAGAGTGTTGCTTGATTGACATGGAAGCCTGCATTACTGGAATGTTTTAATCAAAGAGGAAAAAGTTCTAATTCAAATAAGAACACAGATTACATGAAGATATCTTTAAAAAAAAGACTCAGTTTTACAAAAGAAGTCACTTTTTTTCACTTCAAACTGAATAAGCTTTTACATTACATAAGTTTTAATCATTATTCTGTTTTTCTCTTTTTTTGTTTATTGATTTTAATTTTACTTTTTACTTTACTTACCGTACCATGCATAGTTAAAACATCTTCGTGTGAATAAGATTTTATATATACAGTGGAAACAGTTTACACACCCCTGTTAAAGTGCCAAGATAAATAATGCCAGGACTTTTTCCACCTTTAATCTGTACAACTCAGTTGAAAGACAAACTGCAATCTTTTGCAGTAAAAATACTGGAGTAATACTGGGTGGAGTAAAAAATAAACTGCATAAGTGTGCACACCCTCTTATAACTGGAGATGTTGCTGCCTTCAGAATGAGGCCTAGTCCACACGTACACAGGTATTTTTCTAAAAAAGTATTTTTCCATGACACGCATGAAGCGCTGTCAAGAGCATGTCAAACCAACAGGTGGCAATATAATCTCAGCCTTAAAGCCATGTCAAAGTTCAGCTGTTCTAGTTAGCATTTCAAGACATTTTCTTGTCACTGACAACTAGTCAGTGAGGCTGCCAAGAGGCCTGCAGCAACGTTAAAGGAGCAGGAACTTCTGACGAGTTCTGGCTGTGTAGTACAAGTGACAACAATCTCCCGTGTTCTTCATATGTCTGGGCTATGGGGCAGGGCGGCAAAACAGAAGCCTTTTCTTATGAAGAGAAACATCCAAGCACGGTTAAATTTTAAAGTGTTATGGTCTGATGAAACCAAGGTTGAACTTTCTGGCCATAATTCCCAAAGGAATTCACAAAAACAACAATGCAGATCACCAAAAGAACGTCTTCCTGTCAATGTTGGCACAAATCTTTCAGGCTTTGTGCAAAGAGGAACTTCGTCTTTCAGCATGGCAACAACCCAAAGAATGCATCCAAATCAACAAAAGAATGCCGTCACCAGAAGATTAGACCTGAATCAGACTGAAAATCTGTGAGGTGATCTGAAGAGGGCTGTGCACAGGAGATGCCCTTGCAATCTGACAGATTTTGAGTGTTTTTGCAAAGAAGAGTGGGCAAATATTGACAATTTAAGATGTGCATTTAAACAAGACGCTAAATTAAAAACTAAAAGCTTGAGAAATACTTGAGTTTCTTATGGTTTGTTTGTTTATTTATTTTACATGGGAGATATCATTCTTAATTGTATTTGATGTACCATCTTTTTCATGTTTTCTAGATTATAATCACTATTTTTGTTTAAATCCTGATTTTAGACTGATTTCTGTACTGTGATCATCAAGTCGAAGTTTATTTATTGTTGTTATTCTATTATTCCTTTTTATCTTTTAGCCACAAGAGCGCGCTGTAGTTAGTTTTTCCTTTTTCTTTATCCTACTGAAGGGTGAAAAGGTTGTTGTCAGAAGTGGGATTCGAACCCACGCCTCCAGGGGAGACTGCGACCTGAACGCAGCGCCTTAGACCGCTCGGCCATCCTGACACACGAACACTACGGCCCCTAATAGCCCTTATAAACATACGAACTAAAACATACGAACAGTAAAATATTAAAAATCATAAAATAAAACCTGGAATTTTTGTGCGATGAACTGCAGTCCTTTCACTACTGTACTGCGGACATTCTTATTTCCTACGACTAAACTAACACAGAAGAGAATTTTATCTGTAAACAGGACTGAAAAAGTAGTGATTATTATCTAGAAAACACGAACAATTGTTACATGCAATAAAAGTAAGAACAATTACATGTAAAATAAATAAATAAACAATTTAAAACACAAGTATTCAAGTATTTTTCAGAAGAATGTGCAGATTTTAATTTAGCTTTAGCGTGCGCGGGACTCTCTCCGGTGTAAGACCTATATGTGTCCACTAGGAGGCAATACACACATAATGATTAACCATCAAATCTCTCAGCATCTCTCGATTTCTCGCATCATTTATTATATTAATTTATTACAATTATTTATATTAGTAGCCATGGTTCAGTGACAAACGGGATAGAGTAACGATACTAATTAAAGTTCATATTTTATACAAACAGACAAGCATGACATCAACAGAATATGGAAAATCATTTCAGATACTAAGATCTTTATGAAAACGAATTAATACTCAATTTAAAACAATCATCAAAGTGTACATACCACATACAACTGTCTCTCTCTTGCTCACTCACACACACACACACACACACACACACACACACACACACACACTGCTGACTTCAGAGGGAAAAAATCAAAATAAATCAAGAGTCTAAAGAAGAGTTAGATTTAAAAGCTTTATTTATTATATACACTAAGTAATATACTCATAATATTTACTTTGTAAAGGAACGTTTCTGTTTATTCAGCAGGAATTAAAACTCATCTGTGCCTTCACTGGCAGTTTATGTTTAAAAATAAATAGAAAGACATGACAAATAACAGAAAGTATTGCTGAATAACTCTAATAACAGGAGAAAATTCGACATTCTTTGTGCAAGTGCATTAAATCATTAAAGTTCAAGTTTGTGTGTCTGCATGCAATCATTTAAACGGCTTTATTTAACTCGCTTTTAAGTGAAACCCAAAACACACAATGAGAAAAACTGTTATTTTGTGATATTTGAGTTAGACGTTGATGTGTGAGCGTTTAAAAGAATTCAGTTGTTACTCGCAGCTCAACACACTGTACTGCTGCATGCAGAGAATTGATGAAATCTGACCAAATGACCTGAGTCGTGACACACTGACCTCACACATCAAATCCCCACTGGCTGAAACGAGCAGAGGGGAAAACTGACCAAAACTGATTCAAATGCTGACCTGCTGAAGGAGAGAGGAGCAAAATCTGGTGTGGAGAGAAATGATTCACTGATTCATGAGTCACTGATCAGACCGGACAGCACTGAGATCGTCACGCTGACCACATGTTCTTCTGAGTTTTCTGGACGTCTTTTTAGAAGTAATCAGAATGACATGTGACAGTATTTAGCTTGGTGGTGTTCAGGATCAGTGCTGGACATGATGAAGAGTCGAGTGTGTTCTGAATCATGTTCTCCCACTTCATCTGTTCCTCTCAGTCCAAGCTGCTGCTCAGATCTTCTTCTTGTCGTTGGATTTCGACGTGATTTTCTCGGCTCCCAGGCAGCGCACCCCCTCCAGCAGCATAGGCGTCCCGTGGTGGCGGTCTGCGAGAAACAGTGGGCATCATTTATCACCTATCTGTTAGTGAAGCTGTGTGTAAACGTTTGAGTAAAAGAAACCAAATTAAAAATGTCCAGAGTTTCAGAAACACTGATGTTCTTTGTGCTTGTGTGTGAATGTTGACGAGAGAAACATTAACAAGCTTCTACACTTCAGACACTTCAGAAAAACCACTGACCACATGGAATGGTAAAATAATGATAATAATAATAATAATAATAATAATAATAATAATGATGATAATAATAATAATAATAATAATAATAATAATAATAATGATGATGATGATGATAATAATAATAATGATAATGATAATGATAATGATAATGATAATAATAATAATAATAATAATAATGATGATGATAATGATAATAATAATAATAATAATAATAATAATGATAAAAATAATGATGATAATGATAATAATAATAATAATAATAATAATAATGATAATGATAATGATAATGATAATAATAATAATAATAATGATAATGATGATAATAATAATAATGATAATAATAGTAATAATGATGATGATAATGATGATGATAATAATAATAATAATAAGAATAAGAATAATAATAATGATAATAATAATAATAATAATTATAATAATAATGATAATAATAATAATAATAATAATGATAATAATGATAATAATGATAATAATAATAATAATAATAATAATAATAATAATGATAATAATGATAATAATAATAATAATAATAATAATAATAATAATAATAATAAGCTTGCGCTAAGTCTCCCATCAGCTGAGGCTCATATTTACGCTCGTCCTCTGCTTAAACACCACCATTAGTTTAGTAAAATAAATAAAATAAATAAATGTCAGATATAAAAGATCACCATGTACACACACACACACACACACACACATTTCTTTCTACCTCAGTATTTGTCTGAAGAGTGTGTGTGTGTGTGTGTGTTATTCTCACCCATCACTCTGGCCTGAACTCGGACTCTAACACTGCTGTCTCTCCTGCTTCTGTTGACGAGTGTGAGCTCCTCCTGTACCACGCCTTCCTGCTGAGTGCTGTACTCACACACCACCTTCACTCCACCTACAGCCAGAGAGAACCAGAGACAAGCTGAAGTGTGTTTGTGTGTGTGTCAGTGTGTATGAGTGTGTGTGTGTGTGAGTGTCTATGAGTGTGTGTGTGTGTGTGTGTCAGTATGTATGAGAGTGTGTGTGTGAGTGTCTATGAGTGTGTGTGTGTGTGTCAGTATGTATGATAGTGTGTGTGTGAGTGTGTATGAGTGTGTGTGTGTCAGTGTGTGTGTGTCAGTGTGTATAAGAGTGTGTGTGTGTCAGTGTGTATGAGTGTGTGTGTGTCAGTGTGTATGAGTGTGTGTGTGTCAGTGTGTATGAGTGTGTGTATGAGTGTGTGTATGAGTGTGTGTGTCAGTGTGTATGAGAGTGTGTGTGTGTCAGTATGAGTGTGTGTCAGTGTGTATGTGTGTCAGTGTGTGTGTGTGTGTGTCAGTGTGTGTGTGTATGGGTGTGTGTGTGTGTGTGTGAGTGTGTATGAGTGTGTATGAGTGTGTGTGTGTGTCAGTGTGTGTGTCAGTGTGTGTGTGTGTCAGTGTTTATGAGTGTGTGTGTGTCAGTGTGTATGAGAGTGTGTGTGTGTGTCAGTGTGTACAAGAGTGTGTGTGTGTCAGTGTGTATGAGAGTGTGTGTGTGTCAGTATGAGTGTGTGTCAGTGTGTATGTGTGTCAGTGTGTGTGTGTGTGTGTGTGTATGGGTGTGTGTGTGTGTGTGTGAGTGTGTATGGGTGTGTGTGTGTGTCAGTGTGTGTGTGTGTCAGTGTGTGTGTGTCAGTGTGTGTGTGTCAGTGTGTATAAGAGTGTGTGTGTGTCAGTGTGTATGAGTGTGTGTGTGTCAGTGTGTATGAGTGTGTGTGTGTCATTGTGTATGAGTGTGTGTGTCAGTGTGTATGAGTGTGTGTGTCAGTGTGTATGAGAGTGTGTGTGTCAGTATGAGTGTGTGTCAGTGTGTATGTGTGTGTGTGTGTATGGGTGTGTGTGTGTGTATGTGTGTGTATAAAATGTGTAAAGACATTATAGAGTTAGAGAGAAATTACAGTGTATGGTGACATTTTGAAGGCTGTAGGTGAGAGAATGCTGTAAAATGCTGAATACTGACCCCCCTAGTGGTAATTGGAGGTACTGTTAAAAGTAAAATACCTGAATTTTACAGAGGAAAGGAGGTCAATAAAACTCAGATTTAAAACTTCCCACTACATATTCATTAATTAAAGGATTAAATAAGGATCTGAGAAGGACAGAGATGTGATCAGAGTAAAGTGGATAAAAACATCATGTCTGAAACTCAATTCAAACTAACCTCAGTGAACATTCACGGTCCAGTCATTATTCAGAAAAGTAGTAAAGTAAACTAGTCTTTGGCTTTAATATTTTCTGGGGTTCTGTAGTTAAAGATTTTTTGTTTGTGAGAAAAACAATTAAAACGTTCATAAATATTATAATAACTACTTAATTGGACGTGACCTTCTAAAACCTTTTAATGTGTTAATAATTGATAAGAGCTGCAGCTCTTCTGTTTCCTGTGTCACAGTTTGAGAAGCTCTAAAGGACGTATAAATAATTAAAGAAAATCGTAATGGAGAGACGAATATAACAGATCTGAGTTTAACAGATGAGATTATAACAGACTCCTGACTACAGATCATTTATCTGCTCTTTCTTTCTGAAGCTCCAGGTTTGTTATCTGTTGAAGTTCGGGGTGGAAAGCGGCGTTACCTTCGGGACGAGGGACGATGCGGGTGGCACGCAGGCGAGGTTTGGGCGTGGTGCGTAGCGCCGGAGACAGCGAGGTGTCTTTCCCCAGAGTGGGGACATGTGGGATGATGAAGACGATCTCATATTTATGTTGGATTTTCAGGAATCCTGCCTGAACATAATAAAATAAAATTATTTCATCATCATGAGCTTAAATCTCCTGAAATCAGAGGTGCACAGAGAAACAAACACAAACAGACACAAACTTTAATACAATCATTAGTAAAAGAATTCATGTTTAAAAAGAACAAGAAAGAAGTGTGTGTATAAAAAGAGAGAAGAAGAACAGGAAGTGTGTGAGAAAAGACAGAAGAAGAACAGGAAGTGTGTGTGTAAAAAGAGAGAAGAAGAACAGGAAGTGTGTGAGAAAAGAGAGAAGAAGAACAGGAAGTGTGTGAGAAAAGAGCGAAGAAGAACAGGAAGTGTGTGAGAAAAGAGCGAAGAAGAACAGGAAGTGTGTGAGAAAAGAGAGAAGAAGAACAGGAAGTGTGTGAGGAAAGAGAGAAGAAGAACAGGAAGTGTGTGAGGAAAGAGAGAAGAAGAACAGGAAGTGTGTGAGAAAAGAGAGAAGAAGAACAGGAAGTGTGTGAGAAAAGTCATGCAGTGTAAATCTTCACGCTGTATGCAGACGAGCATTCTGGGTATTTTAGTCTCTTAAATACACCAGACTGATGAGTCCCACAGCTCCTGCTATCAGACAGCGCAGGTCTGAGGTCTGAGAAGATACCCAATGAAGTGGACATGTCTGTACTGGACACTAGGGATGCCACAATACTCAATATAATATTGAAGCGCTCGGTTCGACCTCCACGGTTCAGCACGTGTATGTGAACCGCGGTTATTGTTTTTTCCTTAAATCAATAATAACCATGTGTTTATTACTCTCTGTACCTCCTGTGTGTTTATTACTCTCTGTACCTCCTGTGTGTGTTTATTACTCTCTGTACCTCCTGTGTGTTTATTACTCTCTATACCTCCTGTGTGTGTTTATTACTCTCTATACCTCCTGTGTGTTTATTACTCTCTGTACCTCCTGTGTGTGTTTATTACTCTCTGTACCTCCTGTGTGTTTATTACTCTCTATACCTCCTGTGTGTTTATTACTCTCTGTACCTCCTGTGTGTGTTTATTACTCTCTGTACCTCCTGTGTGTGTTTATTACTCTCTGTACCTCCTGTGTGTTTATTACTCTCTATACCTCCTGTGTGTGTTTATTACTCTCTGTACCTCCTGTGTGTTTATTACTCTCTGTACCTCCTGTGTGTTTATTACTCTCTGTACCTCCTGTGTGTTTATTACTCTCTGTACCTCCTGTGTGTTTATTACTCTCTGTACCTCCTGTGTGTTTATTACTCTCTATACCTCCTGTGTGTGTTTATTACTCTCTGTACCTCCTGTGTGTGTTTATTACTCTCTGTACCTCCTGTGTGTTTATTACTCTCTGTACCTCCTGTGTGTGTTTGCCTGTACTGTATGTCTACGTGCCGAGACAGACACGCCTCCCCGCGAGTAAATATCCAGTCAGTGAGCGCTAAAGTTAGGGGCGGTAACCATGCTTGTGATGCTGGTGTCAGATTTCTCTCTAACCCTGGAGAGCGGTGAAGTGAGACAGAAACACGAGGAAGCTCCGTCTCTCAGATCTGTGGTGTGGGAACATCTCGGATTTGTTGTTGATTATGATGGCGATGAAAACAAAATCATGACTGTGTTTAAGCAGTGTTCCACACGAGTTACTGAGATGGAAATACTTCCAACATGACCACACATCTGCAGCTCCATCACCCAGAGATATCACTGTGTGGAAGCAGGAGGGCAGAGCAGGGAACACAGGAACCCAAAACACCACAGTCCCCTATCTGATTCCTTCCAGCATTCAGACACAACTGGTTCAGAGAGACACAAAAAATAACAAATGCAGTAGAGGTGTTTATTGCTAAAGATCTGCAGCCGTGATGTGGGCTTTTGGCAACTTATAAAAGTGTTCGAACTGCGTTACACACTACCGACACAGACTTTTTTTAGGCACCAAGGTCATTCACAACCTCTGCGAAAAAGATGGGCAAAAAAATCGAAAACGAATCGGCTAAAGCACAAAGTCTTGCTCTAATAGTTAGTTGATAGTTAGTTACTATCTAGATAGTTGGACCTCACGGGTAACAGAGAGTTATCTCACCGTGACTGGTCATTACAGAGAGTTATCTCACAGTGCCTGGTCATTACAGAGAGTTATCTCACAGTGCCTGGTCATTACAGAGAGTTATCTCACCCTGACTGGTCATTACAGAGAGTTATCTCACAGTGCCTGGTCATTACAGAGAGTTATCTCACAGTGACTGGTCATTACAGAGAGTTATCTCACCCTGACTGGTCATTACAGAGAGTTATCTCACCCTGACTGGTCATTACAGAGAGTTATCTCACCCTGACTGGTCATTACAGAGAGTTATCTCACCCTGACTGGTCATTACAGAGAGTTATCTCACAGTGCCTGGTCATTACAGAGAGTTATCTCACAGTGACTGGTCATTACAGAGAGTTATCTCACAGTGACTGGTCATTACAGAGAGTTATCTCACAGTGACTGGTCATTACAGAGAGTTATCTCACAGTGACTGGTCATTACAGAGAGTTATCTCACAGTGACTGGTCATTACAGAGAGTTATCTCACAGTGACTGGTCATTACAGAGAGTTATCTCACAGTGACTGGTCATTACAGAGAGTTATCTCACAGTGACTGGTCATTACAGAGAGTTATCTCACAGTGACTGGTCATTACAGAGAGTTATCTCACAGTGACTGGTCATTACAGAGAGTTATCTCACAGTGACTGGTCATTACAGAGAGTTATCTCACAGTGACTGGTCATTACAGAGAGTTATCTCACAGTGACTGGTCATTACAGAGAGTTATCTCACAGTGACTGGTCATTACAGAGAGTTATCTCACAGTGACTGGTCATTACAGAGAGTTATCTCACCGTGACTGGTCATTACAGAGAGTTATCTCACAGTGACTGGTCATTACAGAGAGTTATCTCACAGTGACTGGTCATTACAGAGAGTTATCTCACAGTGACTGGTCATTACAGAGAGTTATCTCACAGTGACTGGTCATTACAGAGAGTTATCTCACAGTGACTGGTCATTACAGAGAGTTATCTCACAGTGACTGGTCATTACAGAGAGTTATCTCACAGTGACTGGTCATTACAGAGAGTTATCTCACAGTGACTGGTCATTACAGAGAGTTATCTCACAGTGACTGGTCATTACAGAGAGTTATCTCACAGTGACTGGTCATTACAGAGAGTTATCTCACAGTGACTGGTCATTACAGAGAGTTATCTCACAGTGACTGGTCATTACAGAGAGTTATCTCACAGTGACTGGTCATTACAGAGAGTTATCTCACCGTGACTGGTCATTACAGAGAGTTATCTCACAGTGACTGGTCATTACAGAGAGTTATCTCACAGTGACTGGTCATTACAGAGAGTTATCTCACAGTGACTGGTCTTTACAGAGAGTTATCTCACAGTGACTGGTCATTACAGAGAGTTATCTCACAGTGACTGGTCATTACAGAGAGTTATCTCACAGTGACTGGTCATTACAGAGAGTTATCTCACAGTGACTGGTCATTACAGAGAGTTATCTCACAGTGACTGGTCATTACAGAGAGTTATCTCACAGTGACTGGTCATTACAGAGAGTTATCTCACAGTGACTGGTCATTACAGAGAGTTATCTCACAGTGACTGGTCATTACA